>NW_026893798.1:0-300000 GCF_032452875.1 Bos javanicus
TAATGAATCATGCTGCTCAACTGCAGCGTATCGGCACGTGACCGGGCAGGAATCCGCAGGCCAGCTGGGCTCCAGCGAATGCCAGCAGATGAGCCGACAGGAATCACGCTCAGATGGCAATGGTGTCATGCAGATGAGCGGCGGGAATCACGCAGCTCAGCAGGCCCTGATCACGTGACTCTGCAGGCGCAGTCACGTGGCTGATCAAGTCCAGATCACGTGACTGAGCATGCACTGATCACGTGGCTATCATGCACTGATAGCGTGACTCGCATGCACTGATGGCGTGGCTGATCGGGCACTGATCACGCGGCTCATCATGCACTGATCACGTGTTTATCAGGCAATGATCAGTGACTGACAGGCGCTGATCATGGGACTGTGCACGCACTGATCACGTGGCTATCATGCACTGATCGCGTGACTGCGCATGCACTGATGGCGTGGCTGTTCGGGCACTGATCACGTGTTTATCAGGCAGTGATCAGTGACTGACAGGCGCTGATCAGGGGACTGTGCACGCACTGATCAGGTGGCTGATCAGGAACTGACCACCTGACCGCATGCAGTGATCACGTGGCTGGTCGTTCACTGATCACGTGTTTATCATACGGTGATCACGTGACTGAGGCGCTGATCACGTGACTGTGCCGTCAGTGATCACGTGGCTGAGCAGGCACTGATATCGTGACTGAGCATGCACTGATCATGTGCCGGGAGCCGGGGAGGCATTCCACTCTGGACAAAGGTCATGAGGAAGGAGGCTCGGCATACGCAAATGCGGGATCGAGCCTCAGGAGTCCACCGGATATTCTCGGCATCTCCCCAAAAAAACAGAGTCTGCCTACTGTATTGCTGTGCTCTCACCTCTGATTTCACTGGGGGCTGTCCCCACCACCATCTCGCTCTCTCTGTCAAAGGTTAACACAGCTCCAATTCATAAAGTTCCTTGTCATTCTTCCTTTAACTTCCAGCTGAGTCTCCATCTGGAGCGCGGAACCACCAGCTTACTAATTGATGCCTGGGCTGCTAAGACCCACTCGAAAGGTGTCTAGGGTGAGGCACCTTTCGCCATGGAGCGCCTGCCCTACGTAAGTGGTGCAAACTTCTTGTCTTGAAGTTTGATTGGTCTTCCGCGTAAACCAAGCTCCTCAGTCTCTTTTCTCCACCGGATTTTCCTACTGAGCTCTCCTCATACTATTATTCTTGACATCTCTGATTAGCATATAAATAGTCGCCTAGGCCATCTCTCCTTCGAATACCTGGATCAGTTGGGGCTGGTCCCCGGCAGGTGGCGACCGAACAGGGACCTCAGGAGGCAATACTCAAAGAGCTGAGCAGACACGAACCACGCAATCAGCAGGCAATAAGCATGGAGCTCAGCAGTGACGAATCATGCTGCTCAACTGGCAATAATCAAGCACGTGACCAGGCAGGAATCACGCAGCTCAGCTGGCAATTGTCAAGCAGATGAGCCGACAGGAATCACGCAGCTCAGATGGCAATTGTCATGCAGATGAGCCGGCAGGAATCACGCAGCTCAGCAGGCCCTGATCACGTGACTCTGCAGGCACTGATCACGTGGCTGATCAAGTCCAGATCACGTGACTGAGCAGGCACTGATCACGTGGCTATCATGCACTGATGGCGTGACTGCGCATGCACTGATGGCGTGGCTGATCGGGCACTGATCACATGGCTCATCATGCACTGATCACGTGTTTCTCAGGCAATGATCAGTGACTGACAGGCGCTGATCATGGGACTGTGCACACTGATCACGTGGCTATCATGCACTGATCCGTTGACTGCGCATGCACTGATGGCGTGGCTGTTCGGGCACTGATCACGTGTTTATCAGGCAGTGATCAGTGACTGACAGGCGCTGATCAGGGACTGTGCACGCACTGATCAGGTGGCTGATCAGGAACTGACCACCTGACCGCGCATGCAGTGATCACCTGGCTGGTCGTTCACTGATCACGTGTTTATCATACGGTGATCACGTGACTGGAGGCGCTGATCACGTGACTGTGCCGTCAGTGATCACGTGGCTGAGCAGGCACTGATATCGTGACTGAGCATGCACTGATCATGTGCCGGGAGCCGGGGAGGCATTCCACTCTGGACAAAGGTCATGAGGAAGGAGGCTCGGCATACGCAAATGCGGGATCGAGCCTCAGGAGTCCACCCGGATATTCTCGAGCATCTCCCCCAAAAACCGGTCTGCCTACTGTATTGCTTTGTGCTCTCACCTCTGATTTCACTGGGGCTGTCCCCCACCACCATCTCGCTCTCTCTGTCAAAGAGTTAACTTACAGCTCCAATTCATAAAGTTCCTTGTCATTCTTCCCTTTAACTTCCAGCTGAGTCTCCATCTGGACGCGGAACCCACCGCTTACTAATTATGCCTGGGCTGCTAAGACCCACTCGAGAAGGTGTCTAGGGTGAGGCACCTTTCGCTATTCGAGAGGCGCCTGCGGCCTACGTAAGTGGTGCAAACTTCTTGTCTTGAAGTTTGATTGGTCTTCCGCGTAAACCAAGCTCCTCAGTCTCTTTTCTCCACCGAATTTTCCTACTGAGCTCTCCTCATACTATTATTCTTGACATCTCTGATTAGCATATAAATAGTCGCCTGGCCATCTCTCTTTTGAATACCCTGGATCAGTTGGGGCTGGTCCCCGGCAGGTGGCGACCGAACAGGGACCTCAGGAGGCAATACTCAAAGAGCTGAGCAGACACGAACCACGCAATCAGCAGGCAATAAGCATGGAGCTCAGCAGTGACGAATCATGCTGCTCAACTGGCAATAATCAAGCACGTGACCAGGCAAGAATCACGCAGCTCAGCTGGCATCCAAGCAGATGAGCCGACAGGAATCACGCAGCTCAGATGGCAATTGTCATGGACGGCGGGAATCACGCAGCTCAGCAGGCCCTGATCACGTGACTCTGCAGCGCACTGATCACGTGGCTGATCAAGTCCAGATCACGTGACTGAGCAGGCACTGATCACGTAGCTATCATGCACTGATGGCGTGACTGCATGCGCTGATGACGTGGCTGATCGGGCGCTGATCACATGGCTCATCATGCACTGATCACGTGTCTCAGGCAATGATCAGTGACTGACAAGGGCTGATCATGGGCTGGCACGCACTGATCACGTGGCTATCATGCACTGATCACGTGGCTGCGCATGCACTGATGACGTGGCTGTTCGGGCACTGATCACGGGTTTATCAGGCACTGATCAGTGACGACGTGCGCTGATCACGGGCCTGTGCACGCACGTCATGTGCCTGTCAGGAACTGCCCCTGACTGGCAGCAGTGCTCACCAGTGGTCGTGCAACTGATCACGTGTTTAGTCATGCCTCAGCTGATAAGTGACTGAAGGCTGATCAAGCACTCTCCCTCAGTGTCTCGTGCTGACAGGTGGTTCGTGACCTGAGCTTCATTGGGGTGCCGCGTAAAGTCCTGACTGTCTCTCACCGAATTTGTCACTGCTGGCTCTCCTCATCACTATTATTCTTGCCATCTCTGATTATGCCAATGGTCGCCTGGGCCATCTCTCCTTCGTACCCTGGATCAGTTGGGGCTGGTCCCAGGTGGCGACAGAGCGGGGACCTCAGGAGGCAATACTCAAAGAGCTGAGCAGGACTGAGACCACACAATCAGCGGGCAATAAGCGTGGAGCTCAACAGTGACGAATCATGCTGCTCAACTGGCAATAATCAAGCACGTGACCAGGCGGGAATCACGCGGCTCAGCTAGCAATTGTCAACCAGATGAGCCGACAGGAATCACGCAGCTCAGCTGGCAATTGTCATGCAGATGAGCCGGCAGGAATCACGCAGCTCGGCAGGCCCTGATCACGTGACTCTGCGGGCACTGATCACGTGGCTGATCAAGTCCAGATCACGTGACTGAGCGGGCACTGATCACGTGGCTATCATGCACTGATAGCGTGACTGCGCATGCACTGATGGCGTAGCTGATCGGGCACTGATCACATAGCTCATCATGCACTGATCACGTGTTTCTCAGGCAATGATCAGTGGCTGCCAGGCGCTGATCATGGGACTGTACGCGCACTGATCACGTGGCTATCATGCACTGATCACGTGACTGCGCATGCACTGATGGCGTGGCTGTTCGGGCACTGATCACGTGTTTATCAGGCAGTGATCAGTGACTGGCAGGCGCTGATCAGGGGACTGTGCACGCACTGATCAGGTGGCTGATCAGGAACTGGCCACCTGACGGCGCATGCAGTGATCACCTGGCTGGTCGTTCACTGATCACGTGTTTATCATACGGTGATCACGTGACGGAGAGGCGCTGATCGCGTGGCTGTGCCGTCGGTGATCGCGTGGCTGAGCAGGCACTGATATCGTGACTGAGCATGCACTGATCATGTGCCGGGAGCCGGGGAGGCATTCCACTCTGGACAAAGGTCATGAGGAAGGAGGCTCGGCATGCGCAAATCCGGGATCGGGCCTCAGGAGTCCACCCGGATATTCTCGAGCATCTCCCCCCAAAAAAACCGGGGTCTGCCTACTGTATTGCTTTGTGCTCTCACCTCTGATTTCACTGGGGGCTGTCCCCCACCACCATCTCGCTCTCTCTGTCAAAGAGGTAACTTACAGCTCCAATTCATAAAGTTCCTTGTCATTCTTCCCTTTAACTTCCAGCTGAGTCTCCATCTGGAGCGCGGAACCCACCACGCTTCCTAATTATGCCTGGGCTGCTAAGACCCACTCGAGAAGGTGTCTAGGCTGAGGCACCTTTCGCCATTCGAGGGGGCGCCTGCGGCCTACATGAGTAGTGCAAACTTCTTGTCTTGAAGTTTGATTGGTCTTCCGCGTAAACCAAGCTCCTCAGTCTCTTTTCTCCACCGATTTTTCCTACTGAGCTCTCCTCATGCTATTGTTCTTGACATCTCTGATTAGCATATAAATAGTCGCCTAGGCCATCTCTCCTTCGAATACCTGGATCAGTTGGGGCTGGTCCCCGGCAGATGGCGACCGAACAGGGACCTCAGGAGGCAATGCTCAAAGAGCTGAGCAGACACGAACCACGCAATCAGCAGGCAATAAGCATGGAGCTCAGCAGTGACGAATCGTGCTGCTCAACTGGCAATAATCAAGCACGTGACCGGGCGGGAATCACGCAGCTCAGCTGGCAATTGTCAAGCAGATGAGCCGGCAGGAATCACGCAGCTCGGATGGCAATTGTCCTGCAAATGAGCCGGCAGGAATCACGCAGCTCAGCAGGCCCTGATCACGTGACTCTGCAGGCACTGATCACGTGGCTGATCAAGTCCAGATCACGTGACTGAGCAGGCGCTGATCACGTGGCTATCATGCACTGATAGCGTGACTGCGCATGCACTGATGGCGTGGCTGATCGGGCACTGATCACATGGCTCATCATGCACTGATCACGTGTTTCTCAGGCAATGATCAGTGACTGACAGGTGCTGATCATGGGACTGTGCACGCACTGATCACGTGGCTATCATGCACTGATCGCGTGACTGCGCATGCACTGATGGCGTGGCTGTTCGGGCACTGATCACGGGTTTATCAGGCGGTGATCAGTGACTGACAGGCGCTGATCAGGGGACTGTGCACGCACTGATCAGGTGGCTGATCAGGAACTGACCACCTGACCGCGCGTGCAGTGATCGCCTGGCTGGTCGTTCACTGATCACGTGTTTATCATACGGTGATCACGTGACTGAGAGGCGCTGATCACGTGACTGTGCCGTCAGTGATCACGTGGCTGAGCAGGCACTGATGTCGTGACTGAGCATGCACTGATCATGTGCCGGGAGCCGGGGAGGCATTCCACTCTAGACAAAGGTCATGAGGAAGGAGGCTCGGCATACGCAAATGCGGGATCGAGCCTCAGGAGTCCACCCGGATATTCTCGAGCATCTCCCCCAAAAAAACCGGAGTCTGCCTACTGTATTGCTTTGTGCTCTCACCTCTGATTTCACTGGGGGCTGTCCCCCACCACCATCTCGCTCTCTCTGTCAAAGAGGTAACTTACAGCTCCAATTCATAAAGTTCCTTGTCATTCTTCCCTTTAACTTCAAGCTGAGTCTCCATCTGGAGCGCGGAACCCACCACGCTTACTAATTATGCCTGGGCTGCTAAGACACACTCGAGAAGGTGTCTAGGCTGAGGCACCTTTCGCTATTCGAGAGGGCGCCTGCGGCCTACGTAAGTGGTGCAAACTTCTTGTCTTGAAGTTTGATTGGTCTTCCGCGTAAACCAAGCTACTCAGTCTCTTTTCTCCACCGAATTTTCCTACTGAGCTCTCCTCATACTATTATTCTTGACATCTCTGATTAGCATATAAATAGTCGCCTAGGCCATCTCTCCTTCGAATACCCTGGATCAGTTGGGGCTGGTCCCCGGCAGGTGGCGACCGAACAGGGACCTCAGGAGGCAATACTCAAAGAGCTGAGCAGACACGAACCACGCAATCAGCAGGCAATAAGCATGGAGCTCAGCAGTGACGAATCATGCTGCTCAACTGGCAATAATCAAGCACGTGACCAGGCAGGAATCACGCAGCTCAGCTGGCAATTGTCAAGCAGATGAGCCGACAGGAATCACGCAGCTCAGATGGCAATTGTCATGCAGATGAGCCGGCAGGAATCACGCAGCTCAGCAGGCCCTGATCACGTGACTCTGCAGGCACTGATCACGTGGCTGATCAAGTCCAGATCACGTGACTGAGCAGGCACTGATCACGTGGCTATCATGCACTGATGACGTGACTGCGCATGCACTGATGGCGTGGCTGATCGGGCACTGATCACATGGCTCATCATGCACTGATCACGTGTTTATCAGGCAATGATCAGTGACTGACAGGCGCTGATCATGGGACTGTGCACGCACTGATCACGTGGCTATCATGCACTGATCACGTGACTGCGCATGCACTGATGGCGTGGCTGTTCGGGCACTGATCACGTGTTTATCAGGCAGTGATCAGTGACTGACAGGCGCTGATCAGGGGACTGTGCACGCACTGATCAGGTGGCTGATCAGGAACTGACCACCTGACCGCGCATGCAGTGATCACGTGGCTGGTCGTTCACTGATCACGTGTTTATCATACGGTGATCACGTGACTGAGAGGCGCTGATCACGTGACTGTGCCGTCAGTGATCACGTGGCTGAGCAGGCACTGATATCGTGACTGAGCATGCACTGATCATGTGCCGGGAGCCGGGGAGGCATTCCACTCTGGACAAAGGTCATGAGGAAGGAGGCTCGGCATACGCAAATGCGGGATCGAGCCTCAGGAGTCCACCCGGATATTCTCGAGCATCTCCCCCAAAAAAACCGGAGTCTGCCTACTGTATTGCTTTGTGCTCTCACCTCTGATTTCACTGGGGGCTGTCCCCCACCACCATCTCGCTCTCTCTGTCAAAGAGTTAACTTACAGCTCCAATTCATAAAGTTCCTTGTCATTCTTCCCTTTAACTTCCAGCTGAGTCTCCATCTGGAGCGCGGAACCCACCACGCTTACTAATTATGCCTGGGCTGCTAAGACCCACTCGAGAAGGTGTCTAGGGTGAGGCACCTTTCGCCATTCGAGAGGGCGCCTGCGGCCTACGTAAGTGGTGCAAACTTCTTGTCTTGAAGTTTGATTGGTCTTCCGCGTAAACCAAGCTCCTCAGTCTCTTTTCTCCACCGAATTTTCCTACTGAGCTCTCCTCATACTATTATTCTTGACATCTCTGATTAGCATATAAATAGTCGCCTAGGCCATCTCTCCTTCGAATACCCTGGATCAGTTGGGGCTGGTCCCCGGCAGGTGGCGACCGAACAGGGACCTCAGGAGGCAATACTCAAAGAGCTGAGCAGACACGAACCACGCAATCAGCAGGCAATAAGCATGGAGCTCAGCAGTGACGAATCATGCTGCTCAACTGGCAATAATCAAGCACGTGACCAGGCAGGAATCACGCAGCTCAGCTGGCAATTGTCAAGCAGATGAGCCGACAGGAATCACGCAGCTCAGCTGGCAATTGTCATGCAGATGAGCCGGCAGGAATCACGCAGCTCAGCAGGCCCTGATCACGTGACTCTGCAGGCACTGATCACGTGGCTGATCAAGTCCAGATCACGTGACTGAGCATGCACTGATCACGTGGCTATCATGCACTGATGGCGTGACTGCGCATGCACTGATGGCGTGGCTGATCGGGCACTGATCACATGGCTCATCATGCACTGATCACGTGTTTATCAGGCAATGATCAGTGACTGACAGGCGCTGATCATGGGACTGTGCACGCACTGATCACGTGGCTATCATGCACTGATCACGTGACTGCGCATGCACTGATGACGTGGCTGTTCGGGCACTGATCACGTGTTTATCAGGCAGTGATCAGTGACTGACAGGCGCTGATCAGGGGACTGTGCACGCACTGATCAGGTGGCTGATCAGGAACTGACCACCTGACCGCGCATGCAGTGATCACGTGGCTGGTCGTTCACTGATCACGTGTTTATCATACGGTGATCACGTGACTGAGAGGCGCTGATCACGTGACTGTGCCGTCAGTGATCACGTGGCTGAGCAGGCACTGATATCGTGACTGAGCATGCACTGATCATGTGCCGGGAGCCGGGGAGGCATTCCACTCTGGACAAAGGTCATGAGGAAGGAGGCTCGGCATACGCAAATGCGGGATCGAGCCTCAGGAGTCCACCCGGATATTCTCGAGCATCTCCCCCCAAAAAACCGGAGTCTGCCTACTGTATTGCTTTGTGCTCTCACCTCTGATTTCACTGGGGGCTGTCCCCCACCACCATCTCGCTCTCTCTGTCAAAGAGTTAACTTACAGCTCCAATTCATAAAGTTCCTTGTCATTCTTCCCTTTAACTTCCAGCTGAGTCTCCATCTGGAGCGCGGAACCCACCACGCTTACTAATTATGCCTGGGCTGCTAAGACCCACTCGAGAAGGTGTCTAGGGTGAGGCACCTTTCGCTATTCGAGAGGGCGCCTGCGGCCTACGTAAGTGGTGCAAACTTCTTGTCTTGAAGTTTGATTGGTCTTCCGCGTAAACCAAGCTACTCAGTCTCTTTTCTCCACCGAATTTTCCTACTGAGCTCTCCTCATACTATTATTCTTGACATCTCTGATTAGCATATAAATAGTCGCCTAGGCCATCTCTCCTTCGAATACCCTGGATCAGTTGGGGCTGGTCCCCGGCAGGTGGCGACCGAACAGGGACCTCAGGAGGCAATACTCAAAGAGCTGAGCAGACACGAACCACGCAATCAGCAGGCAATAAGCATGGAGCTCAGCAGTGACGAATCATGCTGCTCAACTGGCAATAATCAAGCACGTGACCAGGCAGGAATCACGCAGCTCAGCTGGCAATTGTCAAGCAGATGAGCCGACAGGAATCACGCAGCTCAGCTGGCAATTGTCATGCAGATGAGCCGGCAGGAATCACGCAGCTCAGCAGGCCCTGATCACGTGACTCTGCAGGCACTGATCACGTGGCTGATCAAGTCCAGATCACGTGACTGAGCAGGCACTGATCACGTGGCTATCATGCACTGATGGCGTGACTGCGCATGCACTGATGGCGTGGCTGATCGGGCACTGATCACATGGCTCATCATGCACTGATCACGTGTTTATCAGGCAATGATCAGTGACTGACAGGCGCTGATCATGGGACTGTGCACGCACTGATCACGTGGCTATCATGCACTGATCACGTGACTGCGCATGCACTGATGGCGTGGCTGTTCGGGCACTGATCACGTGTTTATCAGGCAGTGATCAGTGACTGACAGGCGCTGATCAGGGGACTGTGCACGCACTGATCAGGTGGCTGATCAGGAACTGACCACCTGACCACGCATGCAGTGATCACCTGGCTGGTCGTTCACTGATCACGTGTTTATCATACGGTGATCACGTGACTGAGAGGCGCTGATCACGTGACTGTGCCGTCAGTGATCACGTGGCTGAGCAGGCACAGATATCGTGACTGAGCATGCACTGATCATGTGCCGGGAGCCGGGGAGGCATTCCACTCTGGACAAAGGTCATGAGGAAGGAGGCTCGGCATACGCAAATGCGGGATCGAGCCTCAGGAGTCCACCCGGATATTCTCGAGCATCTCCCCCCAAAAAAACCGGAGTCTGCCTACTGTATTGCTTTGTGCTCTCACCTCTGATTTCACTGGGGGCTGTCCCCCACCACCATCTCGCTCTCTCTGTCAAAGAGTTAACTTACAGCTCCAATTCATAAAGTTCCTTGTCATTCTTCCCTTTAACTTCCAGCTGAGTCTCCATCTGGAGCGCGGAACCCACCACGCTTACTAATTATGCCTGGGCTGCTAAGACCCACTCGAGAAGGTGTCTAGGGTGAGGCACCTTTCGCTATTCGAGAGGGCGCCTGCGGCCTACGTAAGTGGTGCAAACTTCTTGTCTTGAAGTTTGATTGGTCTTCCGCGTAAACCAAGCTCTTCAGTCTCTTTTCTCCACCGAATTTTCCTACTGAGCTCTCCTCATACTATTATTCTTGACATCTCTGATTAGCATATAAATAGTCGCCTAGGCCATCTCTCCTTCGAATACCCTGGATCAGTTGGGGCTGGTCCCCGGCAGGTGGCGACCGAACAGGGACCTCAGGAGGCAATACTCAAAGAGCTGAGCAGACACGAACCACGCAATCAGCAGGCAATAAGCATGGAGCTCAGCAGTGACGAATCATGCTGCTCAACTGGCAATAATCAAGCACGTGACCAGGCAGGAATCACGCAGCTCAGCTGGCAATTGTCAAGCAGATGAGCCGACAGGAATCACGCAGCTCAGATGGCAATTGTCATGCAGATGAGCCGGCAGGAATCACGCAGCTCAGCAGGCCCTGATCACGTGACTCTGCAGGCACTGATCACGTGGCTGATCAAGTCCAGATCACGTGACTGAGCAGGCACTGATCACGTGGCTATCATGCACTGATGGCGTGACTGCGCATGCACTGATGGCGTGGCTGATCGGGCACTGATCACATGGCTCATCATGCACTGATCACGTGTTTCTCAGGCAATGATCAGTGACTGACAGGCGCTGATCATGGGACTGTGCACGCACTGATCACGTGGCTATCATGCACTGATCACGTGACTGCGCATGCACTGATGGCGTGGCTGTTCGGGCACTGATCACGGGTTTATCAGGCAGTGATCAGTGACTGACAGGCGCTGATCAGGGGACTGTGCACGCACTGATCAGGTGGCTGATCAGGAACTGACCACCTGACCGCGCATGCAGTGATCACCTGGCTGGTCGTTCACTGATCACGTGTTTATCATACGGTGATCACGTGACTGAGAGGCGCTGATCACGTGACTGTGCCGTCAGTGATCACGTGGCTGAGCAGGCACTGATATCGTGACTGAGCATGCACTGATCATGTGCCGGGAGCCGGGGAGGCATTCCACTCTGGACAAAGGTCATGAGGAAGGAGGCTCGGCATACGCAAATGCGGGATCGAGCCTCAGGAGTCCACCCGGATATTCTCGAGCATCTCCCCCCAAAAAACCGGAGTCTGCCTACTGTATTGCTTTGTGCTCTCACCTCTGATTTCACTGGGGGCTGTCCCCCACCACCATCTCGCTCTCTCTGTCAAAGAGGTAACTTACAGCTCCAATTCATAAAGTTCCTTGTCATTCTTCCCTTTAACTTCCAGCTGAGTCTCCATCTGGAGCGCGGAACCCACCACGCTTACTAATTATGCCTGGGCTGCTAAGACCCACTCGAGAAGGTGTCTAGGGTGAGGCACCTTTCGCCATTCGAGAGGGCGCCTGCGGCCTACGTAAGTGGTGCAAACTTCTTGTCTTGAAGTTTGATTGGTCTTCCGCGTAAACCAAGCTCCTCAGTCTCTTTTCTCCACCGAATTTTCCTACTGAGCTCTCCTCATACTATTATTCTTGACATCTCTGATTAGCATATAAATAGTCGCCTAGGCCATCTCTCCTTCGAATACCCTGGATCAGTTGGGGCTGGTCCCCGGCAGGTGGCGACCGAACAGGGACCTCAGGAGGCAATACTCAAAGAGCTGAGCAGACACGAACCACGCAATCAGCAGGCAATAAGCATGGAGCTCAGCAGTGACGAATCATGCTGCTCAACTGGCAATAATCAAGCACGTGACCAGGCAGGAATCACGCAGCTCAGCTGGCAATTGTCAAGCAGATGAGCCGACAGGAATCACGCAGCTCAGATGGCAATTGTCATGCAGATGAGCCGGCAGGAATCACGCAGCTCAGCAGGCCCTGATCACGTGACTCTGCAGGCACTGATCACGTGGCTGATCAAGTCCAGATCACGTGACTGAGCAGGCACTGATCACGTGGCTATCATGCACTGATGACGTGACTGCGCATGCACTGATGGCGTGGCTGATCGGGCACTGATCACATGGCTCATCATGCACTGATCACGTGTTTCTCAGGCAATGATCAGTGACTGACAGGCGCTGATCATGGGACTGTGCACGCACTGATCACGTGGCTATCATGCACTGATCACGTGACTGCGCATGCACTGATGGCGTGGCTGTTCGGGCACTGATCACGTGTTTATCAGGCAGTGATCAGTGACTGACAGGCGCTGATCAGGGGACTGTGCACGCACTGATCAGGTGGCTGATCAGGAACTGACCACCTGACCGCGCATGCAGTGATCACCTGGCTGGTCGTTCACTGATCACGTGTTTATCATACGGTGATCACGTGACTGAGAGGCGCTGATCACGTGACTGTGCCGTCAGTGATCACGTGGCTGAGCAGGCACTGATATCGTGACTGAGCATGCACTGATCATGTGCCGGGAGCCGGGGAGGCATTCCACTCTGGACAAAGGTCATGAGGAAGGAGGCTCGGCATACGCAAATGCGGGATCGAGCCTCAGGAGTCCACCCGGATATTCTCGAGCATCTCCCCCCAAAAAAACCGGAGTCTGCCTACTGTATTGCTTTGTGCTCTCACCTCTGATTTCACTGGGGGCTGTCCCCCACCACCATCTCGCTCTCTCTGTCAAAGAGGTATCTTACAGCTCCAATTCATAAAGTTCCTTGTCATTCTTCCCTTTAACTTCCAGCTGAGTCTCCATCTGGAGCGCGGAACCCACCACGCTTCCTAATTATGCCTGGGCTGCTAAGACCCACTCGAGAAGGTGTCTAGGGTGAGGCACCTTTCGCTATTCGAGAGGGCGCCTGCGGCCTACGTAAGTGGTGCAAACTTCTTGTCTTGAAGTTTGATTGGTCTTCCGCGTAAACCAAGCTCCTCAGTCTCTTTTCTCCACCGAATTTTCCTACTGAGCTCTCCTCATACTATTATTCTTGACATCTCTGATTAGCATATAAATAGTCGCCTAGGCCATCTCTCCTTCGAATACCCTGGATCAGTTGGGGCTGGTCCCCGGCAGGTGGCGACCGAACAGGGACCTCAGGAGGCAATACTCAAAGAGCTGAGCAGACACGAACCACGCAATCAGCAGGCAATAAGCATGGAGCTCAGCAGTGACGAATCATGCTGCTCAACTGGCAATAATCAAGCACGTGACCAGGCAGGAATCACGCAGCTCAGCTGGCAATTGTCAAGCAGATGAGCCGACAGGAATCACGCAGCTCAGATGGCAATTGTCATGCAGATGAGCCGGCAGGAATCACGCAGCTCAGCAGGCCCTGATCACGTGACTCTGCAGGCACTGATCACGTGGCTGATCAAGTCCAGATCACGTGACTGAGCATGCACTGATCACGTGGCTATCATGCACTGATGACGTGACTGCGCATGCACTGATGGCGTGGCTGATCGGGCACTGATCACATGGCTCATCATGCACTGATCACGTGTTTATCAGGCAATGATCAGTGACTGACAGGCGCTGATCATGGGACTGTGCACGCACTGATCACGTGGCTATCATGCACTGATCACGTGACTGCGCATGCACTGATGGCGTGGCTGTTCGGGCACTGATCACGGGTTTATCAGGCAGTGATCAGTGACTGACAGGCGCTGATCAGGGGACTGTGCACGCACTGATCAGGTGGCTGATCAGGAACTGACCACCTGACCGCGCATGCAGTGATCACCTGGCTGGTCGTTCACTGATCACGTGTTTATCATACGGTGATCACGTGACTGAGAGGCGCTGATCACGTGACTGTGCCGTCAGTGATCACGTGGCTGAGCAGGCACTGATATCGTGACTGAGCATGCACTGATCATGTGCCGGGAGCCGGGGAGGCATTCCACTCTGGACAAAGGTCATGAGGAAGGAGGCTCGGCATACGCAAATGCGGGATCGAGCCTCAGGAGTCCACCCGGATATTCTCGAGCATCTCCCCCCAAAAAAACCGGAGTCTGCCTACTGTATTGCTTTGTGCTCTCACCTCTGATTTCACTGGGGGCTGTCCCCCACCACCATCTCGCTCTCTCTGTCAAAGAGGTAACTTACAGCTCCAATTCATAAAGTTCCTTGTCATTCTTCCCTTTAACTTCCAGCTGAGTCTCCATCTGGAGCGCGGAACACACCACGCTTCCTAATTATGCCTGGGCTGCTAAGACCCACTCGAGAAGGTGTCTAGGGTGAGGCACCTTTCGCTATTCGAGAGGGCGCCTGCGGCCTACGTAAGTGGTGCAAACTTCTTGTCTTGAAGTTTGATTGGTCTTCCGCGTAAACCAAGCTCCTCAGTCTCTTTTCTCCACCGAATTTTCCTACTGAGCTCTCCTCATACTATTATTCTTGACATCTCTGATTAGCATATAAATAGTCGCCTAGGCCATCTCTCCTTCGAATACCCTGGATCAGTTGGGGCTGGTCCCCGGCAGGTGGCGACCGAACAGGGACCTCAGGAGGCAATACTCAAAGAGCTGAGCAGACACGAACCACGCAATCAGCAGGCAATAAGCATGGAGCTCAGCAGTGACGAATCATGCTGCTCAACTGGCAATAATCAAGCACGTGACCAGGCAGGAATCACGCAGCTCAGCTGGCAATTGTCAAGCAGATGAGCCGACAGGAATCACGCAGCTCAGATGGCAATTGTCATGCAGATGAGCCGGCAGGAATCACGCAGCTCAGCAGGCCCTGATCACGTGACTCTGCAGGCACTGATCACGTGGCTGATCAAGTCCAGATCACGTGACTGAGCAGGCGCTGATCACGTGGCTATCATGCACTGATGACGTGACTGCGCATGCACTGATGGCGTGGCTGATCGGGCACTGATCACATGGCTCATCATGCACTGATCACGTGTTTATCAGGCAATGATCAGTGACTGACAGGCGCTGATCATGGGACTGTGCACGCACTGATCACGTGGCTATCATGCACTGATCACGTGACTGCGCATGCACTGATGACGTGGCTGTTCGGGCACTGATCACGGGTTTATCAGGCAGTGATCAGTGACTGACAGGCGCTGATCAGGGGACTGTGCACGCACTGATCAGGTGGCTGATCAGGAACTGACCACCTGACCGCGCATGCAGTGATCACCTGGCTGGTCGTTCACTGATCACGTGTTTATCATACGGTGATCACGTGACTGAGAGGCGCTGATCACGTGACTGTGCCGTCAGTGATCACGTGGCTGAGCAGGCACTGATATCGTGACTGAGCATGCACTGATCATGTGCCGGGAGCCGGGGAGGCATTCCACTCTGGACAAAGGTCATGAGGAAGGAGGCTCGGCATACGCAAATGCGGGATCGAGCCTCAGGAGTCCACCCGGATATTCTCGAGCATCTCCCCCCAAAAAACCGGAGTCTGCCTACTGTATTGCTTTGTGCTCTCACCTCTGATTTCACTGGGGGCTGTCCCCCACCACCATCTCGCTCTCTCTGTCAAAGAGTTAACTTACAGCTCCAATTCATAAAGTTCCTTGTCATTCTTCCCTTTAACTTCCAGCTGAGTCTCCATCTGGAGCGCGGAACCCACCACGCTTCCTAATTATGCCTGGGCTGCTAAGACCCACTCGAGAAGGTGTCTAGGCTGAGGCACCTTTCGCTATTCGAGAGGGCGCCTGCGGCCTACGTAAGTGGTGCAAACTTCTTGTCTTGAAGTTTGATTGGTCTTCCGCGTAAACCAAGCTCCTCAGTCTCTTTTCTCCACCGAATTTTCCTACTGAGCTCTCCTCATACTATTATTCTTGACATCTCTGATTAGCATATAAATAGTCGCCTAGGCCATCTCTCCTTCGAATACCCTGGATCAGTTGGGGCTGGTCCCCGGCAGGTGGCGACCGAACAGGGACCTCAGGAGGCAATACTCAAAGAGCTGAGCAGACACGAACCACGCAATCAGCAGGCAATAAGCATGGAGCTCAGCAGTGACGGATCATGCTGCTCAACTGGCAATAATCAAGCACGTGACCAGGCAGGAATCACGCAGCTCAGCTGGCAATTGTCAAGCAGATGAGCCGACAGGAATCACGCAGCTCAGATGGCAATTGTCATGCAGATGAGCCGGCAGGAATCACGCAGCTCAGCAGGCCCTGATCACGTGACTCTGCAGGCACTGATCACGTGGCTGATCAAGTCCAGATCACGTGACTGAGCAGGCACTGATCACGTGGCTATCATGCACTGATGACGTGACTGCGCATGCACTGATGGCGTGGCTGATCGGGCACTGATCACATGGCTCATCATGCACTGATCACGTGTTTCTCAGGCAATGATCAGTGACTGACAGGCGCTGATCATGGGACTGTGCACGCACTGATCACGTGGCTATCATGCACTGATCACGTGACTGCGCATGCACTGATGACGTGGCTGTTCGGGCACTGATCACGGGTTTATCAGGCAGTGATCAGTGACTGACAGGCGCTGATCAGGGGACTGTGCACGCACTGATCAGGTGGCTGATCAGGAACTGACCACCTGACCGCGCATGCAGTGATCACCTGGCTGGTCGTTCACTGATCACGTGTTTATCATACGGTGATCACGTGACTGAGAGGCGCTGATCACGTGACTGTGCCGTCAGTGATCACGTGGCTGAGCAGGCACTGATATCGTGACTGAGCATGCACTGATCATGTGCCGGGAGCCGGGGAGGCATTCCACTCTGGACAAAGGTCATGAGGAAGGAGGCTCGGCATACGCAAATGCGGGATCGAGCCTCAGGAGTCCACCCGGATATTCTCGAGCATCTCCCCCCAAAAAAACCGGAGTCTGCCTACTGTATTGCTTTGTGCTCTCACCTCTGATTTCACTGGGGGCTGTCCCCCACCACCATCTCGCTCTCTCTGTCAAAGAGGTAACTTACAGCTCCAATTCATAAAGTTCCTTGTCATTCTTCCCTTTAACTTCCAGCTGAGTCTCCATCTGGAGCGCGGAACCCACCACGCTTCCTAATTATGCCTGGGCTGCTAAGACCCACTCGAGAAGGTGTCTAGGGTGAGGCACCTTTCGCCATTCGAGAGGGCGCCTGCGGCCTACGTAAGTGGTGCAAACTTCTTGTCTTGAAGTTTGATTGGTCTTCCGCGTAAACCAAGCTCCTCAGTCTCTTTTCTCCACCGAATTTTCCTACTGAGCTCTCCTCATACTATTATTCTTGACATCTCTGATTAGCATATAAATAGTCGCCTAGGCCATCTCTCCTTCGAATACCCTGGATCAGTTGGGGCTGGTCCCCGGCAGGTGGCGACCGAACAGGGACCTCAGGAGGCAATACTCAAAGAGCTGAGCAGACACGAACCACGCAATCAGCAGGCAATAAGCATGGAGCTCAGCAGTGACGGATCATGCTGCTCAACTGGCAATAATCAAGCACGTGACCAGGCAGGAATCACGCAGCTCAGCTGGCAATTGTCAAGCAGATGAGCCGACAGGAATCACGCAGCTCAGATGGCAATTGTCATGCAGATGAGCCGGCAGGAATCACGCAGCTCAGCAGGCCCTGATCACGTGACTCTGCAGGCACTGATCACGTGGCTGATCAAGTCCAGATCACGTGACTGAGCAGGCACTGATCACGTGGCTATCATGCACTGATGGCGTGACTGCGCATGCACTGATGGCGTGGCTGATCGGGCACTGATCACATGGCTCATCATGCACTGATCACGTGTTTCTCAGGCAATGATCAGTGACTGACAGGCGCTGATCATGGGACTGTGCACGCACTGATCACGTGGCTATCATGCACTGATCACGTGACTGCGCATGCACTGATGGCGTGGCTGTTCGGGCACTGATCACGGGTTTATCAGGCAGTGATCAGTGACTGACAGGCGCTGATCAGGGGACTGTGCACGCACTGATCAGGTGGCTGATCAGGAACTGACCACCTGACCGCGCATGCAGTGATCACCTGGCTGGTCGTTCACTGATCACGTGTTTATCATACGGTGATCACGTGACTGAGAGGCGCTGATCACGTGACTGTGCCGTCAGTGATCACGTGGCTGAGCAGGCACTGATATCGTGACTGAGCATGCACTGATCATGTGCCGGGAGCCGGGGAGGCATTCCACTCTGGACAAAGGTCATGAGGAAGGAGGCTCGGCATACGCAAATGCGGGATCGAGCCTCAGGAGTCCACCCGGATATTCTCGAGCATCTCCCCCCAAAAAAACCGGAGTCTGCCTACTGTATTGCTTTGTGCTCTCACCTCTGATTTCACTGGGGGCTGTCCCCCACCACCATCTCGCTCTCTCTGTCAAAGAGGTAACTTACAGCTCCAATTCATAAAGTTCCTTGTCATTCTTCCCTTTAACTTCCAGCTGAGTCTCCATCTGGAGCGCGGAACCCACCACGCTTCCTAATTATGCCTGGGCTGCTAAGACCCACTCGAGAAGGTGTCTAGGGTGAGGCACCTTTCGCCATTCGAGAGGGCGCCTGCGGCCTACGTAAGTGGTGCAAACTTCTTGTCTTGAAGTTTGATTGGTCTTCCGCGTAAACCAAGCTCCTCAGTCTCTTTTCTCCACCGAATTTTCCTACTGAGCTCTCCTCATACTATTATTCTTGACATCTCTGATTAGCATATAAATAGTCGCCTAGGCCATCTCTCCTTCGAATACCCTGGATCAGTTGGGGCTGGTCCCCGGCAGGTGGCGACCGAACAGGGACCTCAGGAGGCAATACTCAAAGAGCTGAGCAGACACGAACCACGCAATCAGCAGGCAATAAGCATGGAGCTCAGCAGTGACGAATCATGCTGCTCAACTGGCAATAATCAAGCACGTGACCAGGCAGGAATCACGCAGCTCAGCTGGCAATTGTCAAGCAGATGAGCCGACAGGAATCACGCAGCTCAGATGGCAATTGTCATGCAGCTGAGCCGGCAGGAATCACGCAGCTCAGCAGGCCCTGATCACGTGACTCTGCAGGCACTGATCACGTGGCTGATCAAGTCCAGATCACGTGACTGAGCAGGCACTGATCACGTGGCTATCATGCACTGATGGCGTGACTGCGCATGCACTGATGGCGTGGCTGATCGGGCACTGATCACATGGCTCATCATGCACTGATCACGTGTTTCTCAGGCAATGATCAGTGACTGACAGGCGCTGATCATGGGACTGTGCACGCACTGATCACGTGGCTATCATGCACTGATCACGTGACTGCGCATGCACTGATGGCGTGGCTGTTCGGGCACTGATCACGGGTTTATCAGGCAGTGATCAGTGACTGACAGGCGCTGATCAGGGGACTGTGCACGCACTGATCAGGTGGCTGATCAGGAACTGACCACCTGACGGCGCGTGCAGTGATCACCTGGCTGGTCGTTCACTGATCACGTGTTTATCATACGGTGATCACGTGACTGAGAGGCGCTGATCACGTGACTGTGCCGTCAGTGATCACGTGGCTGAGCAGGCACTGATATCGTGACTGAGCATGCACTGATCATGTGCCGGGAGCCGGGGAGGCATTCCACTCTGGACAAAGGTCATGAGGAAGGAGGCTCGGCATACGCAAATGCGGGATCGAGCCTCAGGAGTCCACTCGGATATTCTCGAGCATCTCCCCCAAAAAAACCGGAGTCTGCCTACTGTATTGCTTTGTGCTCTCACCTCTGATTTCACTGGGGGCTGTCCCCCACCACCATCTCACTCTCTCTGTCAAAGAGGTAACTTACAGCTCCAATTCATAAAGTTCCTTGTCATTCTTCCCTTTAACTTCCAGCTGAGTCTCCATCTGGAGTGCGGAACCCACCACGCTTCCTAGTTATGCCTGGGCTGCTAAGACCCACTCGAGAAGGTGTCTAGGGTGAGGCACCTTTCGCTATTCGAGAGGGCGCCTGCGGCCTAAGTAAGTGGTGCAAACTTCTTGTCTTGAAGTTTGATTGGTCTTCCGCATAAACCAAGCTCCTCAGTCTCTTTTCTCCACCGAATTTTCCTACTGAGCTCTCCTCATACTATTATTCTTGACATCTCTGATTAGCATAGAAATAGTCGCCTAGGCCATCTCTCCTTCGAATACCCTGGATCAGTTGGGGCTGGTCCCCGGCAGGTGGCGACCGAACAGGGACCTCAGGAGGCAATACTCAAAGAGCTGAGCAGACACGAACCACGCAATCAGCAGGCAATAAGCATGGAGCTCAGCAGTGACGAATCATGCTGCTCAACTGGCAATAATCAAGCACGTGACCAGGCAGGAATCACGCAGCTCAGCTGGCAATTGTCAAGCAGATGAGCCGACAGGAATCACGCAGCTCAGATGGCAATTGTCATGCAGATGAGCCGGCAGGAATCACGCAGCTCAGCAGGCCCTGATCACGTGACTCTGCGGGCACTGATCACGTGGCTGATCAAGTCCAGATCACGTGACTGAGCATGCACTGATCACGTGGCTATCATGCACTGATGGCGTGACTGCGCATGCACTGATGGCGTGGCTGATCGGGCACTGATCACATGGCTCATCATGCACTGATCACGTGTTTCTCAGGCAATGATCAGTGACTGACAGGCGCTGATCATGGGACTGTGCACGCACTGATCGCGTGGCTATCATGCACTGATCACGTGACTGCGCATGCACTGATGGCGTGGCTGTTCGGGCACTGATCACGTGTTTATCAGGCAGTGATCAGTGACTGACAGGCGCTGATCAGGGGACTGTGCACGCACTGATCAGGTGGCTGATCAGGAACTGACCACCTGACCGCGCATGCAGTGATCACCTGGCTGGTCGTTCACTGATCACGTGTTTATCATACGGTGATCACGTGACTGAGAGGCGCTGATCACGTGACTGTGCCGTCAGTGATCACGTGGCTGAGCAGGCACTGATATCGTGACTGAGCATGCACTGATCATGTGCCGGGAGCCGGGGAGGCATTCCACTCTGGACAAAGGTCATGAGGAAGGAGGCTCGGCATACGCAAATGCGGGATCGAGCCTCAGGAGTCCACCCGGATATTCTCGAGCATCTCCCCCCAAAAAAACCGGAGTCTGCCTACTGTATTGCTTTGTGCTCTCACCTCTGATTTCACTGGGGGCTGTCCCCCACCACCATCTCGCTCTCTCTGTCAAAGAGTTAACTTACAGCTCCAATTCATAAAGTTCCTTGTCATTCTTCCCTTTAACTTCCAGCTGAGTCTCCATCTGGAGCGCGGAACCCACCACGCTTACTAATTATGCCTGGGCTGCTAAGACCCACTCGAGAAGGTGTCTAGGGTGAGGCACCTTTCGCTATTCGAGAGGGCGCCTGCGGCCTACGTAAGTGGTGCAAACTTCTTGTCTTGAAGTTTGATTGGTCTTCCGCGTAAACCAAGCTACTCAGTCTCTTTTCTCCACCGAATTTTCCTACTGAGCTCTCCTCATACTATTATTCTTGACATCTCTGATTAGCATATAAATAGTCGCCTAGGCCATCTCTCCTTCGAATACCCTGGATCAGTTGGGGCTGGTCCCCGGCAGGTGGCGACCGAACAGGGACCTCAGGAGGCAATACTCAAAGAGCTGAGCAGACACGAACCACGCAATCAGCAGGCAATAAGCATGGAGCTCAGCAGTGACGAATCATGCTGCTCAACTGGCAATAATCAAGCACGTGACCAGGCAGGAATCACGCAGCTCAGCTGGCAATTGTCAAGCAGATGAGCCGACAGGAATCACGCAGCTCAGATGGCAATTGTCATGCAGATGAGCCGGCAGGAATCACGCAGCTCAGCAGGCCCTGATCACGTGACTCTGCAGGCACTGATCACGTGGCTGATCAAGTCCAGATCACGTGACTGAGCATGCACTGATCACGTGGCTATCATGCACTGATGACGTGACTGCGCATGCACTGATGACGTGGCTGATCGGGCACTGATCACATGGCTCATCATGCACTGATCACGTGTTTATCAGGCAATGATCAGTGACTGACAGGCGCTGATCATGGGACTGTGCACGCACTGATCACGTGGCTATCATGCACTGATCACGTGACTGCGCATGCACTGATGACGTGGCTGTTCGGGCACTGATCACGTGTTTATCAGGCAGTGATCAGTGACTGACAGGCGCTGATCAGGGGACTGTGCACGCACTGATCAGGTGGCTGATCAGGAACTGACCACCTGACCGCGCATGCAGTGATCACGTGGCTGGTCGTTCACTGATCACGTGTTTATCATACGGTGATCACGTGACTGAGAGGCGCTGATCACGTGACTGTGCCGTCAGTGATCACGTGGCTGAGCAGGCACTGATATCGTGACTGAGCATGCACTGATCATGTGCCGGGAGCCGGGGAGGCATTCCACTCTGGACAAAGGTCATGAGGAAGGAGGCTCGGCATACGCAAATGCGGGATCGAGCCTCAGGAGTCCACCCGGATATTCTCGAGCATCTCCCCCCAAAAAAACCGGAGTCTGCCTACTGTATTGCTTTGTGCTCTCACCTCTGATTTCACTGGGGGCTGTCCCCCACCACCATCTCGCTCTCTCTGTCAAAGAGTTAACTTACAGCTCCAATTCATAAAGTTCCTTGTCATTCTTCCCTTTAACTTCCAGCTGAGTCTCCATCTGGAGCGCGGAACCCACCACGCTTACTAATTATGCCTGGGCTGCTAAGACCCACTCGAGAAGGTGTCTAGGGTGAGGCACCTTTCGCTATTCGAGAGGGCGCCTGCGGCCTACGTAAGTGGTGCAAACTTCTTGTCTTGAAGTTTGATTGGTCTTCCGCGTAAACCAAGCTACTCAGTCTCTTTTCTCCACCGAATTTTCCTACTGAGCTCTCCTCATACTATTATTCTTGACATCTCTGATTAGCATATAAATAGTCGCCTAGGCCATCTCTCCTTCGAATACCCTGGATCAGTTGGGGCTGGTCCCCGGCAGGTGGCGACCGAACAGGGACCTCAGGAGGCAATACTCAAAGAGCTGAGCAGACACGAACCACGCAATCAGCAGGCAATAAGCATGGAGCTCAGCAGTGACGAATCATGCTGCTCAACTGGCAATAATCAAGCACGTGACCAGGCAGGAATCACGCAGCTCAGCTGGCAATTGTCAAGCAGATGAGCCGACAGGAATCACGCAGCTCAGATGGCAATTGTCATGCAGATGAGCCGGCAGGAATCACGCAGCTCAGCAGGCCCTGATCACGTGACTCTGCAGGCACTGATCACGTGGCTGATCAAGTCCAGATCACGTGACTGAGCATGCACTGATCACGTGGCTATCATGCACTGATGACGTGACTGCGCATGCACTGATGACGTGGCTGATCGGGCACTGATCACATGGCTCATCATGCACTGATCACGTGTTTATCAGGCAATGATCAGTGACTGACAGGCGCTGATCATGGGACTGTGCACGCACTGATCACGTGGCTATCATGCACTGATCACGTGACTGCGCATGCACTGATGACGTGGCTGTTCGGGCACTGATCACGTGTTTATCAGGCAGTGATCAGTGACTGACAGGCGCTGATCAGGGGACTGTGCACGCACTGATCAGGTGGCTGATCAGGAACTGACCACCTGACCGCGCATGCAGTGATCACGTGGCTGGTCGTTCACTGATCACGTGTTTATCATACGGTGATCACGTGACTGAGAGGCGCTGATCACGTGACTGTGCCGTCAGTGATCACGTGGCTGAGCAGGCACTGATATCGTGACTGAGCATGCACTGATCATGTGCCGGGAGCCGGGGAGGCATTCCACTCTGGACAAAGGTCATGAGGAAGGAGGCTCGGCATACGCAAATGCGGGATCGAGCCTCAGGAGTCCACCCGGATATTCTCGAGCATCTCCCCCCAAAAAAACCGGAGTCTGCCTACTGTATTGCTTTGTGCTCTCACCTCTGATTTCACTGGGGGCTGTCCCCCACCACCATCTCGCTCTCTCTGTCAAAGAGTTAACTTACAGCTCCAATTCATAAAGTTCCTTGTCATTCTTCCCTTTAACTTCCAGCTGAGTCTCCATCTGGAGCGCGGAACCCACCACGCTTACTAATTATGCCTGGGCTGCTAAGACCCACTCGAGAAGGTGTCTAGGGTGAGGCACCTTTCGCTATTCGAGAGGGCGCCTGCGGCCTACGTAAGTGGTGCAAACTTCTTGTCTTGAAGTTTGATTGGTCTTCCGCGTAAACCAAGCTACTCAGTCTCTTTTCTCCACCGAATTTTCCTACTGAGCTCTCCTCATACTATTATTCTTGACATCTCTGATTAGCATATAAATAGTCGCCTAGGCCATCTCTCCTTCGAATACCCTGGATCAGTTGGGGCTGGTCCCCGGCAGGTGGCGACCGAACAGGGACCTCAGGAGGCAATACTCAAAGAGCTGAGCAGACACGAACCACGCAATCAGCAGGCAATAAGCATGGAGCTCAGCAGTGACGAATCATGCTGCTCAACTGGCAATAATCAAGCACGTGACCAGGCAGGAATCACGCAGCTCAGCTGGCAATTGTCAAGCAGATGAGCCGACAGGAATCACGCAGCTCAGATGGCAATTGTCATGCAGATGAGCCGGCAGGAATCACGCAGCTCAGCAGGCCCTGATCACGTGACTCTGCAGGCACTGATCACGTGGCTGATCAAGTCCAGATCACGTGACTGAGCATGCACTGATCACGTGGCTATCATGCACTGATGACGTGACTGCGCATGCACTGATGACGTGGCTGATCGGGCACTGATCACATGGCTCATCATGCACTGATCACGTGTTTATCAGGCAATGATCAGTGACTGACAGGCGCTGATCATGGGACTGTGCACGCACTGATCACGTGGCTATCATGCACTGATCACGTGACTGCGCATGCACTGATGACGTGGCTGTTCGGGCACTGATCACGTGTTTATCAGGCAGTGATCAGTGACTGACAGGCGCTGATCAGGGGACTGTGCACGCACTGATCAGGTGGCTGATCAGGAACTGACCACCTGACCGCGCATGCAGTGATCACGTGGCTGGTCGTTCACTGATCACGTGTTTATCATACGGTGATCACGTGACTGAGAGGCGCTGATCACGTGACTGTGCCGTCAGTGATCACGTGGCTGAGCAGGCACTGATATCGTGACTGAGCATGCACTGATCATGTGCCGGGAGCCGGGGAGGCATTCCACTCTGGACAAAGGTCATGAGGAAGGAGGCTCGGCATACGCAAATGCGGGATCGAGCCTCAGGAGTCCACCCGGATATTCTCGAGCATCTCCCCCCAAAAAAACCGGAGTCTGCCTACTGTATTGCTTTGTGCTCTCACCTCTGATTTCACTGGGGGCTGTCCCCCACCACCATCTCGCTCTCTCTGTCAAAGAGTTAACTTACAGCTCCAATTCATAAAGTTCCTTGTCATTCTTCCCTTTAACTTCCAGCTGAGTCTCCATCTGGAGCGCGGAACCCACCACGCTTACTAATTATGCCTGGGCTGCTAAGACCCACTCGAGAAGGTGTCTAGGGTGAGGCACCTTTCGCTATTCGAGAGGGCGCCTGCGGCCTACGTAAGTGGTGCAAACTTCTTGTCTTGAAGTTTGATTGGTCTTCCGCGTAAACCAAGCTACTCAGTCTCTTTTCTCCACCGAATTTTCCTACTGAGCTCTCCTCATACTATTATTCTTGACATCTCTGATTAGCATATAAATAGTCGCCTAGGCCATCTCTCCTTCGAATACCCTGGATCAGTTGGGGCTGGTCCCCGGCAGGTGGCGACCGAACAGGGACCTCAGGAGGCAATACTCAAAGAGCTGAGCAGACACGAACCACGCAATCAGCAGGCAATAAGCATGGAGCTCAGCAGTGACGAATCATGCTGCTCAACTGGCAATAATCAAGCACGTGACCAGGCAGGAATCACGCAGCTCAGCTGGCAATTGTCAAGCAGATGAGCCGACAGGAATCACGCAGCTCAGATGGCAATTGTCATGCAGATGAGCCGGCAGGAATCACGCAGCTCAGCAGGCCCTGATCACGTGACTCTGCAGGCACTGATCACGTGGCTGATCAAGTCCAGATCACGTGACTGAGCATGCACTGATCACGTGGCTATCATGCACTGATGACGTGACTGCGCATGCACTGATGACGTGGCTGATCGGGCACTGATCACATGGCTCATCATGCACTGATCACGTGTTTATCAGGCAATGATCAGTGACTGACAGGCGCTGATCATGGGACTGTGCACGCACTGATCACGTGGCTATCATGCACTGATCACGTGACTGCGCATGCACTGATGACGTGGCTGTTCGGGCACTGATCACGTGTTTATCAGGCAGTGATCAGTGACTGACAGGCGCTGATCAGGGGACTGTGCACGCACTGATCAGGTGGCTGATCAGGAACTGACCACCTGACCGCGCATGCAGTGATCACGTGGCTGGTCGTTCACTGATCACGTGTTTATCATACGGTGATCACGTGACTGAGAGGCGCTGATCACGTGACTGTGCCGTCAGTGATCACGTGGCTGAGCAGGCACTGATATCGTGACTGAGCATGCACTGATCATGTGCCGGGAGCCGGGGAGGCATTCCACTCTGGACAAAGGTCATGAGGAAGGAGGCTCGGCATACGCAAATGCGGGATCGAGCCTCAGGAGTCCACCCGGATATTCTCGAGCATCTCCCCCCAAAAAAACCGGAGTCTGCCTACTGTATTGCTTTGTGCTCTCACCTCTGATTTCACTGGGGGCTGTCCCCCACCACCATCTCGCTCTCTCTGTCAAAGAGTTAACTTACAGCTCCAATTCATAAAGTTCCTTGTCATTCTTCCCTTTAACTTCCAGCTGAGTCTCCATCTGGAGCGCGGAACCCACCACGCTTACTAATTATGCCTGGGCTGCTAAGACCCACTCGAGAAGGTGTCTAGGGTGAGGCACCTTTCGCTATTCGAGAGGGCGCCTGCGGCCTACGTAAGTGGTGCAAACTTCTTGTCTTGAAGTTTGATTGGTCTTCCGCGTAAACCAAGCTACTCAGTCTCTTTTCTCCACCGAATTTTCCTACTGAGCTCTCCTCATACTATTATTCTTGACATCTCTGATTAGCATATAAATAGTCGCCTAGGCCATCTCTCCTTCGAATACCCTGGATCAGTTGGGGCTGGTCCCCGGCAGGTGGCGACCGAACAGGGACCTCAGGAGGCAATACTCAAAGAGCTGAGCAGACACGAACCACGCAATCAGCAGGCAATAAGCATGGAGCTCAGCAGTGACGAATCATGCTGCTCAACTGGCAATAATCAAGCACGTGACCAGGCAGGAATCACGCAGCTCAGCTGGCAATTGTCAAGCAGATGAGCCGACAGGAATCACGCAGCTCAGATGGCAATTGTCATGCAGATGAGCCGGCAGGAATCACGCAGCTCAGCAGGCCCTGATCACGTGACTCTGCAGGCACTGATCACGTGGCTGATCAAGTCCAGATCACGTGACTGAGCATGCACTGATCACGTGGCTATCATGCACTGATGACGTGACTGCGCATGCACTGATGACGTGGCTGATCGGGCACTGATCACATGGCTCATCATGCACTGATCACGTGTTTATCAGGCAATGATCAGTGACTGACAGGCGCTGATCATGGGACTGTGCACGCACTGATCACGTGGCTATCATGCACTGATCACGTGACTGCGCATGCACTGATGACGTGGCTGTTCGGGCACTGATCACGTGTTTATCAGGCAGTGATCAGTGACTGACAGGCGCTGATCAGGGGACTGTGCACGCACTGATCAGGTGGCTGATCAGGAACTGACCACCTGACCGCGCATGCAGTGATCACGTGGCTGGTCGTTCACTGATCACGTGTTTATCATACGGTGATCACGTGACTGAGAGGCGCTGATCACGTGACTGTGCCGTCAGTGATCACGTGGCTGAGCAGGCACTGATATCGTGACTGAGCATGCACTGATCATGTGCCGGGAGCCGGGGAGGCATTCCACTCTGGACAAAGGTCATGAGGAAGGAGGCTCGGCATACGCAAATGCGGGATCGAGCCTCAGGAGTCCACCCGGATATTCTCGAGCATCTCCCCCCAAAAAAACCGGAGTCTGCCTACTGTATTGCTTTGTGCTCTCACCTCTGATTTCACTGGGGGCTGTCCCCCACCACCATCTCGCTCTCTCTGTCAAAGAGTTAACTTACAGCTCCAATTCATAAAGTTCCTTGTCATTCTTCCCTTTAACTTCCAGCTGAGTCTCCATCTGGAGCGCGGAACCCACCACGCTTACTAATTATGCCTGGGCTGCTAAGACCCACTCGAGAAGGTGTCTAGGGTGAGGCACCTTTCGCTATTCGAGAGGGCGCCTGCGGCCTACGTAAGTGGTGCAAACTTCTTGTCTTGAAGTTTGATTGGTCTTCCGCGTAAACCAAGCTACTCAGTCTCTTTTCTCCACCGAATTTTCCTACTGAGCTCTCCTCATACTATTATTCTTGACATCTCTGATTAGCATATAAATAGTCGCCTAGGCCATCTCTCCTTCGAATACCCTGGATCAGTTGGGGCTGGTCCCCGGCAGGTGGCGACCGAACAGGGACCTCAGGAGGCAATACTCAAAGAGCTGAGCAGACACGAACCACGCAATCAGCAGGCAATAAGCATGGAGCTCAGCAGTGACGAATCATGCTGCTCAACTGGCAATAATCAAGCACGTGACCAGGCAGGAATCACGCAGCTCAGCTGGCAATTGTCAAGCAGATGAGCCGACAGGAATCACGCAGCTCAGATGGCAATTGTCATGCAGATGAGCCGGCAGGAATCACGCAGCTCAGCAGGCCCTGATCACGTGACTCTGCAGGCACTGATCACGTGGCTGATCAAGTCCAGATCACGTGACTGAGCATGCACTGATCACGTGGCTATCATGCACTGATGACGTGACTGCGCATGCACTGATGACGTGGCTGATCGGGCACTGATCACATGGCTCATCATGCACTGATCACGTGTTTATCAGGCAATGATCAGTGACTGACAGGCGCTGATCATGGGACTGTGCACGCACTGATCACGTGGCTATCATGCACTGATCACGTGACTGCGCATGCACTGATGACGTGGCTGTTCGGGCACTGATCACGTGTTTATCAGGCAGTGATCAGTGACTGACAGGCGCTGATCAGGGGACTGTGCACGCACTGATCAGGTGGCTGATCAGGAACTGACCACCTGACCGCGCATGCAGTGATCACGTGGCTGGTCGTTCACTGATCACGTGTTTATCATACGGTGATCACGTGACTGAGAGGCGCTGATCACGTGACTGTGCCGTCAGTGATCACGTGGCTGAGCAGGCACTGATATCGTGACTGAGCATGCACTGATCATGTGCCGGGAGCCGGGGAGGCATTCCACTCTGGACAAAGGTCATGAGGAAGGAGGCTCGGCATACGCAAATGCGGGATCGAGCCTCAGGAGTCCACCCGGATATTCTCGAGCATCTCCCCCCAAAAAAACCGGAGTCTGCCTACTGTATTGCTTTGTGCTCTCACCTCTGATTTCACTGGGGGCTGTCCCCCACCACCATCTCGCTCTCTCTGTCAAAGAGTTAACTTACAGCTCCAATTCATAAAGTTCCTTGTCATTCTTCCCTTTAACTTCCAGCTGAGTCTCCATCTGGAGCGCGGAACCCACCACGCTTACTAATTATGCCTGGGCTGCTAAGACCCACTCGAGAAGGTGTCTAGGGTGAGGCACCTTTCGCTATTCGAGAGGGCGCCTGCGGCCTACGTAAGTGGTGCAAACTTCTTGTCTTGAAGTTTGATTGGTCTTCCGCGTAAACCAAGCTACTCAGTCTCTTTTCTCCACCGAATTTTCCTACTGAGCTCTCCTCATACTATTATTCTTGACATCTCTGATTAGCATATAAATAGTCGCCTAGGCCATCTCTCCTTCGAATACCCTGGATCAGTTGGGGCTGGTCCCCGGCAGGTGGCGACCGAACAGGGACCTCAGGAGGCAATACTCAAAGAGCTGAGCAGACACGAACCACGCAATCAGCAGGCAATAAGCATGGAGCTCAGCAGTGACGAATCATGCTGCTCAACTGGCAATAATCAAGCACGTGACCAGGCAGGAATCACGCAGCTCAGCTGGCAATTGTCAAGCAGATGAGCCGACAGGAATCACGCAGCTCAGATGGCAATTGTCATGCAGATGAGCCGGCAGGAATCACGCAGCTCAGCAGGCCCTGATCACGTGACTCTGCAGGCACTGATCACGTGGCTGATCAAGTCCAGATCACGTGACTGAGCATGCACTGATCACGTGGCTATCATGCACTGATGACGTGACTGCGCATGCACTGATGACGTGGCTGATCGGGCACTGATCACATGGCTCATCATGCACTGATCACGTGTTTATCAGGCAATGATCAGTGACTGACAGGCGCTGATCATGGGACTGTGCACGCACTGATCACGTGGCTATCATGCACTGATCACGTGACTGCGCATGCACTGATGACGTGGCTGTTCGGGCACTGATCACGTGTTTATCAGGCAGTGATCAGTGACTGACAGGCGCTGATCAGGGGACTGTGCACGCACTGATCAGGTGGCTGATCAGGAACTGACCACCTGACCGCGCATGCAGTGATCACGTGGCTGGTCGTTCACTGATCACGTGTTTATCATACGGTGATCACGTGACTGAGAGGCGCTGATCACGTGACTGTGCCGTCAGTGATCACGTGGCTGAGCAGGCACTGATATCGTGACTGAGCATGCACTGATCATGTGCCGGGAGCCGGGGAGGCATTCCACTCTGGACAAAGGTCATGAGGAAGGAGGCTCGGCATACGCAAATGCGGGATCGAGCCTCAGGAGTCCACCCGGATATTCTCGAGCATCTCCCCCCAAAAAAACCGGAGTCTGCCTACTGTATTGCTTTGTGCTCTCACCTCTGATTTCACTGGGGGCTGTCCCCCACCACCATCTCGCTCTCTCTGTCAAAGAGTTAACTTACAGCTCCAATTCATAAAGTTCCTTGTCATTCTTCCCTTTAACTTCCAGCTGAGTCTCCATCTGGAGCGCGGAACCCACCACGCTTACTAATTATGCCTGGGCTGCTAAGACCCACTCGAGAAGGTGTCTAGGGTGAGGCACCTTTCGCTATTCGAGAGGGCGCCTGCGGCCTACGTAAGTGGTGCAAACTTCTTGTCTTGAAGTTTGATTGGTCTTCCGCGTAAACCAAGCTACTCAGTCTCTTTTCTCCACCGAATTTTCCTACTGAGCTCTCCTCATACTATTATTCTTGACATCTCTGATTAGCATATAAATAGTCGCCTAGGCCATCTCTCCTTCGAATACCCTGGATCAGTTGGGGCTGGTCCCCGGCAGGTGGCGACCGAACAGGGACCTCAGGAGGCAATACTCAAAGAGCTGAGCAGACACGAACCACGCAATCAGCAGGCAATAAGCATGGAGCTCAGCAGTGACGAATCATGCTGCTCAACTGGCAATAATCAAGCACGTGACCAGGCAGGAATCACGCAGCTCAGCTGGCAATTGTCAAGCAGATGAGCCGACAGGAATCACGCAGCTCAGCTGGCAATTGTCATGCAGATGAGCCGGCAGGAATCACGCAGCTCAGCAGGCCCTGATCACGTGACTCTGCAGGCACTGATCACGTGGCTGATCAAGTCCAGATCACGTGACTGAGCATGCACTGATCACGTGGCTATCATGCACTGATGACGTGACTGCGCATGCACTGATGACGTGGCTGATCGGGCACTGATCACATGGCTCATCATGCACTGATCACGTGTTTATCAGGCAATGATCAGTGACTGACAGGCGCTGATCATGGGACTGTGCACGCACTGATCACGTGGCTATCATGCACTGATCACGTGACTGCGCATGCACTGATGACGTGGCTGTTCGGGCACTGATCACGTGTTTATCAGGCAGTGATCAGTGACTGACAGGCGCTGATCAGGGGACTGTGCACGCACTGATCAGGTGGCTGATCAGGAACTGACCACCTGACCGCGCATGCAGTGATCACGTGGCTGGTCGTTCACTGATCACGTGTTTATCATACGGTGATCACGTGACTGAGAGGCGCTGATCACGTGACTGTGCCGTCAGTGATCACGTGGCTGAGCAGGCACTGATATCGTGACTGAGCATGCACTGATCATGTGCCGGGAGCCGGGGAGGCATTCCACTCTGGACAAAGGTCATGAGGAAGGAGGCTCGGCATACGCAAATGCGGGATCGAGCCTCAGGAGTCCACCCGGATATTCTCGAGCATCTCCCCCCAAAAAACCGGAGTCTGCCTACTGTATTGCTTTGTGCTCTCACCTCTGATTTCACTGGGGGCTGTCCCCCACCACCATCTCGCTCTCTCTGTCAAAGAGTTAACTTACAGCTCCAATTCATAAAGTTCCTTGTCATTCTTCCCTTTAACTTCCAGCTGAGTCTCCATCTGGAGCGCGGAACCCACCACGCTTACTAATTATGCCTGGGCTGCTAAGACCCACTCGAGAAGGTGTCTAGGGTGAGGCACCTTTCGCTATTCGAGAGGGCGCCTGCGGCCTACGTAAGTGGTGCAAACTTCTTGTCTTGAAGTTTGATTGGTCTTCCGCGTAAACCAAGCTACTCAGTCTCTTTTCTCCACCGAATTTTCCTACTGAGCTCTCCTCATACTATTATTCTTGACATCTCTGATTAGCATATAAATAGTCGCCTAGGCCATCTCTCCTTCGAATACCCTGGATCAGTTGGGGCTGGTCCCCGGCAGGTGGCGACCGAACAGGGACCTCAGGAGGCAATACTCAAAGAGCTGAGCAGACACGAACCACGCAATCAGCAGGCAATAAGCATGGAGCTCAGCAGTGACGAATCATGCTGCTCAACTGGCAATAATCAAGCACGTGACCAGGCAGGAATCACGCAGCTCAGCTGGCAATTGTCAAGCAGATGAGCCGACAGGAATCACGCAGCTCAGATGGCAATTGTCATGCAGATGAGCCGGCAGGAATCACGCAGCTCAGCAGGCCCTGATCACGTGACTCTGCAGGCACTGATCACGTGGCTGATCAAGTCCAGATCACGTGACTGAGCATGCACTGATCACGTGGCTATCATGCACTGATGACGTGACTGCGCATGCACTGATGACGTGGCTGATCGGGCACTGATCACATGGCTCATCATGCACTGATCACGTGTTTATCAGGCAATGATCAGTGACTGACAGGCGCTGATCATGGGACTGTGCACGCACTGATCACGTGGCTATCATGCACTGATCACGTGACTGCGCATGCACTGATGACGTGGCTGTTCGGGCACTGATCACGTGTTTATCAGGCAGTGATCAGTGACTGACAGGCGCTGATCAGGGGACTGTGCACGCACTGATCAGGTGGCTGATCAGGAACTGACCACCTGACCGCGCATGCAGTGATCACGTGGCTGGTCGTTCACTGATCACGTGTTTATCATACGGTGATCACGTGACTGAGAGGCGCTGATCACGTGACTGTGCCGTCAGTGATCACGTGGCTGAGCAGGCACTGATATCGTGACTGAGCATGCACTGATCATGTGCCGGGAGCCGGGGAGGCATTCCACTCTGGACAAAGGTCATGAGGAAGGAGGCTCGGCATACGCAAATGCGGGATCGAGCCTCAGGAGTCCACCCGGATATTCTCGAGCATCTCCCCCCAAAAAAACCGGAGTCTGCCTACTGTATTGCTTTGTGCTCTCACCTCTGATTTCACTGGGGGCTGTCCCCCACCACCATCTCGCTCTCTCTGTCAAAGAGTTAACTTACAGCTCCAATTCATAAAGTTCCTTGTCATTCTTCCCTTTAACTTCCAGCTGAGTCTCCATCTGGAGCGCGGAACCCACCACGCTTACTAATTATGCCTGGGCTGCTAAGACCCACTCGAGAAGGTGTCTAGGGTGAGGCACCTTTCGCTATTCGAGAGGGCGCCTGCGGCCTACGTAAGTGGTGCAAACTTCTTGTCTTGAAGTTTGATTGGTCTTCCGCGTAAACCAAGCTACTCAGTCTCTTTTCTCCACCGAATTTTCCTACTGAGCTCTCCTCATACTATTATTCTTGACATCTCTGATTAGCATATAAATAGTCGCCTAGGCCATCTCTCCTTCGAATACCCTGGATCAGTTGGGGCTGGTCCCCGGCAGGTGGCGACCGAACAGGGACCTCAGGAGGCAATACTCAAAGAGCTGAGCAGACACGAACCACGCAATCAGCAGGCAATAAGCATGGAGCTCAGCAGTGACGAATCATGCTGCTCAACTGGCAATAATCAAGCACGTGACCAGGCAGGAATCACGCAGCTCAGCTGGCAATTGTCAAGCAGATGAGCCGACAGGAATCACGCAGCTCAGATGGCAATTGTCATGCAGATGAGCCGGCAGGAATCACGCAGCTCAGCAGGCCCTGATCACGTGACTCTGCAGGCACTGATCACGTGGCTGATCAAGTCCAGATCACGTGACTGAGCATGCACTGATCACGTGGCTATCATGCACTGATGACGTGACTGCGCATGCACTGATGACGTGGCTGATCGGGCACTGATCACATGGCTCATCATGCACTGATCACGTGTTTATCAGGCAATGATCAGTGACTGACAGGCGCTGATCATGGGACTGTGCACGCACTGATCACGTGGCTATCATGCACTGATCACGTGACTGCGCATGCACTGATGACGTGGCTGTTCGGGCACTGATCACGTGTTTATCAGGCAGTGATCAGTGACTGACAGGCGCTGATCAGGGGACTGTGCACGCACTGATCAGGTGGCTGATCAGGAACTGACCACCTGACCGCGCATGCAGTGATCACGTGGCTGGTCGTTCACTGATCACGTGTTTATCATACGGTGATCACGTGACTGAGAGGCGCTGATCACGTGACTGTGCCGTCAGTGATCACGTGGCTGAGCAGGCACTGATATCGTGACTGAGCATGCACTGATCATGTGCCGGGAGCCGGGGAGGCATTCCACTCTGGACAAAGGTCATGAGGAAGGAGGCTCGGCATACGCAAATGCGGGATCGAGCCTCAGGAGTCCACCCGGATATTCTCGAGCATCTCCCCCCAAAAAACCGGAGTCTGCCTACTGTATTGCTTTGTGCTCTCACCTCTGATTTCACTGGGGGCTGTCCCCCACCACCATCTCGCTCTCTCTGTCAAAGAGTTAACTTACAGCTCCAATTCATAAAGTTCCTTGTCATTCTTCCCTTTAACTTCCAGCTGAGTCTCCATCTGGAGCGCGGAACCCACCACGCTTACTAATTATGCCTGGGCTGCTAAGACCCACTCGAGAAGGTGTCTAGGGTGAGGCACCTTTCGCTATTCGAGAGGGCGCCTGCGGCCTACGTAAGTGGTGCAAACTTCTTGTCTTGAAGTTTGATTGGTCTTCCGCGTAAACCAAGCTACTCAGTCTCTTTTCTCCACCGAATTTTCCTACTGAGCTCTCCTCATACTATTATTCTTGACATCTCTGATTAGCATATAAATAGTCGCCTAGGCCATCTCTCCTTCGAATACCCTGGATCAGTTGGGGCTGGTCCCCGGCAGGTGGCGACCGAACAGGGACCTCAGGAGGCAATACTCAAAGAGCTGAGCAGACACGAACCACGCAATCAGCAGGCAATAAGCATGGAGCTCAGCAGTGACGAATCATGCTGCTCAACTGGCAATAATCAAGCACGTGACCAGGCAGGAATCACGCAGCTCAGCTGGCAATTGTCAAGCAGATGAGCCGACAGGAATCACGCAGCTCAGATGGCAATTGTCATGCAGATGAGCCGGCAGGAATCACGCAGCTCAGCAGGCCCTGATCACGTGACTCTGCAGGCACTGATCACGTGGCTGATCAAGTCCAGATCACGTGACTGAGCATGCACTGATCACGTGGCTATCATGCACTGATGACGTGACTGCGCATGCACTGATGACGTGGCTGATCGGGCACTGATCACATGGCTCATCATGCACTGATCACGTGTTTATCAGGCAATGATCAGTGACTGACAGGCGCTGATCATGGGACTGTGCACGCACTGATCACGTGGCTATCATGCACTGATCACGTGACTGCGCATGCACTGATGACGTGGCTGTTCGGGCACTGATCACGTGTTTATCAGGCAGTGATCAGTGACTGACAGGCGCTGATCAGGGGACTGTGCACGCACTGATCAGGTGGCTGATCAGGAACTGACCACCTGACCGCGCATGCAGTGATCACGTGGCTGGTCGTTCACTGATCACGTGTTTATCATACGGTGATCACGTGACTGAGAGGCGCTGATCACGTGACTGTGCCGTCAGTGATCACGTGGCTGAGCAGGCACTGATATCGTGACTGAGCATGCACTGATCATGTGCCGGGAGCCGGGGAGGCATTCCACTCTGGACAAAGGTCATGAGGAAGGAGGCTCGGCATACGCAAATGCGGGATCGAGCCTCAGGAGTCCACCCGGATATTCTCGAGCATCTCCCCCCAAAAAAACCGGAGTCTGCCTACTGTATTGCTTTGTGCTCTCACCTCTGATTTCACTGGGGGCTGTCCCCCACCACCATCTCGCTCTCTCTGTCAAAGAGTTAACTTACAGCTCCAATTCATAAAGTTCCTTGTCATTCTTCCCTTTAACTTCCAGCTGAGTCTCCATCTGGAGCGCGGAACCCACCACGCTTACTAATTATGCCTGGGCTGCTAAGACCCACTCGAGAAGGTGTCTAGGGTGAGGCACCTTTCGCTATTCGAGAGGGCGCCTGCGGCCTACGTAAGTGGTGCAAACTTCTTGTCTTGAAGTTTGATTGGTCTTCCGCGTAAACCAAGCTACTCAGTCTCTTTTCTCCACCGAATTTTCCTACTGAGCTCTCCTCATACTATTATTCTTGACATCTCTGATTAGCATATAAATAGTCGCCTAGGCCATCTCTCCTTCGAATACCCTGGATCAGTTGGGGCTGGTCCCCGGCAGGTGGCGACCGAACAGGGACCTCAGGAGGCAATACTCAAAGAGCTGAGCAGACACGAACCACGCAATCAGCAGGCAATAAGCATGGAGCTCAGCAGTGACGAATCATGCTGCTCAACTGGCAATAATCAAGCACGTGACCAGGCAGGAATCACGCAGCTCAGCTGGCAATTGTCAAGCAGATGAGCCGACAGGAATCACGCAGCTCAGATGGCAATTGTCATGCAGATGAGCCGGCAGGAATCACGCAGCTCAGCAGGCCCTGATCACGTGACTCTGCAGGCACTGATCACGTGGCTGATCAAGTCCAGATCACGTGACTGAGCATGCACTGATCACGTGGCTATCATGCACTGATGACGTGACTGCGCATGCACTGATGACGTGGCTGATCGGGCACTGATCACATGGCTCATCATGCACTGATCACGTGTTTATCAGGCAATGATCAGTGACTGACAGGCGCTGATCATGGGACTGTGCACGCACTGATCACGTGGCTATCATGCACTGATCACGTGACTGCGCATGCACTGATGACGTGGCTGTTCGGGCACTGATCACGTGTTTATCAGGCAGTGATCAGTGACTGACAGGCGCTGATCAGGGGACTGTGCACGCACTGATCAGGTGGCTGATCAGGAACTGACCACCTGACCGCGCATGCAGTGATCACGTGGCTGGTCGTTCACTGATCACGTGTTTATCATACGGTGATCACGTGACTGAGAGGCGCTGATCACGTGACTGTGCCGTCAGTGATCACGTGGCTGAGCAGGCACTGATATCGTGACTGAGCATGCACTGATCATGTGCCGGGAGCCGGGGAGGCATTCCACTCTGGACAAAGGTCATGAGGAAGGAGGCTCGGCATACGCAAATGCGGGATCGAGCCTCAGGAGTCCACCCGGATATTCTCGAGCATCTCCCCCCAAAAAAACCGGAGTCTGCCTACTGTATTGCTTTGTGCTCTCACCTCTGATTTCACTGGGGGCTGTCCCCCACCACCATCTCGCTCTCTCTGTCAAAGAGTTAACTTACAGCTCCAATTCATAAAGTTCCTTGTCATTCTTCCCTTTAACTTCCAGCTGAGTCTCCATCTGGAGCGCGGAACCCACCACGCTTACTAATTATGCCTGGGCTGCTAAGACCCACTCGAGAAGGTGTCTAGGGTGAGGCACCTTTCGCTATTCGAGAGGGCGCCTGCGGCCTACGTAAGTGGTGCAAACTTCTTGTCTTGAAGTTTGATTGGTCTTCCGCGTAAACCAAGCTACTCAGTCTCTTTTCTCCACCGAATTTTCCTACTGAGCTCTCCTCATACTATTATTCTTGACATCTCTGATTAGCATATAAATAGTCGCCTAGGCCATCTCTCCTTCGAATACCCTGGATCAGTTGGGGCTGGTCCCCGGCAGGTGGCGACCGAACAGGGACCTCAGGAGGCAATACTCAAAGAGCTGAGCAGACACGAACCACGCAATCAGCAGGCAATAAGCATGGAGCTCAGCAGTGACGAATCATGCTGCTCAACTGGCAATAATCAAGCACGTGACCAGGCAGGAATCACGCAGCTCAGCTGGCAATTGTCAAGCAGATGAGCCGACAGGAATCACGCAGCTCAGATGGCAATTGTCATGCAGATGAGCCGGCAGGAATCACGCAGCTCAGCAGGCCCTGATCACGTGACTCTGCAGGCACTGATCACGTGGCTGATCAAGTCCAGATCACGTGACTGAGCATGCACTGATCACGTGGCTATCATGCACTGATGACGTGACTGCGCATGCACTGATGACGTGGCTGATCGGGCACTGATCACATGGCTCATCATGCACTGATCACGTGTTTATCAGGCAATGATCAGTGACTGACAGGCGCTGATCATGGGACTGTGCACGCACTGATCACGTGGCTATCATGCACTGATCACGTGACTGCGCATGCACTGATGACGTGGCTGTTCGGGCACTGATCACGTGTTTATCAGGCAGTGATCAGTGACTGACAGGCGCTGATCAGGGGACTGTGCACGCACTGATCAGGTGGCTGATCAGGAACTGACCACCTGACCGCGCATGCAGTGATCACGTGGCTGGTCGTTCACTGATCACGTGTTTATCATACGGTGATCACGTGACTGAGAGGCGCTGATCACGTGACTGTGCCGTCAGTGATCACGTGGCTGAGCAGGCACTGATATCGTGACTGAGCATGCACTGATCATGTGCCGGGAGCCGGGGAGGCATTCCACTCTGGACAAAGGTCATGAGGAAGGAGGCTCGGCATACGCAAATGCGGGATCGAGCCTCAGGAGTCCACCCGGATATTCTCGAGCATCTCCCCCCAAAAAAACCGGAGTCTGCCTACTGTATTGCTTTGTGCTCTCACCTCTGATTTCACTGGGGGCTGTCCCCCACCACCATCTCGCTCTCTCTGTCAAAGAGTTAACTTACAGCTCCAATTCATAAAGTTCCTTGTCATTCTTCCCTTTAACTTCCAGCTGAGTCTCCATCTGGAGCGCGGAACCCACCACGCTTACTAATTATGCCTGGGCTGCTAAGACCCACTCGAGAAGGTGTCTAGGGTGAGGCACCTTTCGCTATTCGAGAGGGCGCCTGCGGCCTACGTAAGTGGTGCAAACTTCTTGTCTTGAAGTTTGATTGGTCTTCCGCGTAAACCAAGCTACTCAGTCTCTTTTCTCCACCGAATTTTCCTACTGAGCTCTCCTCATACTATTATTCTTGACATCTCTGATTAGCATATAAATAGTCGCCTAGGCCATCTCTCCTTCGAATACCCTGGATCAGTTGGGGCTGGTCCCCGGCAGGTGGCGACCGAACAGGGACCTCAGGAGGCAATACTCAAAGAGCTGAGCAGACACGAACCACGCAATCAGCAGGCAATAAGCATGGAGCTCAGCAGTGACGAATCATGCTGCTCAACTGGCAATAATCAAGCACGTGACCAGGCAGGAATCACGCAGCTCAGCTGGCAATTGTCAAGCAGATGAGCCGACAGGAATCACGCAGCTCAGATGGCAATTGTCATGCAGATGAGCCGGCAGGAATCACGCAGCTCAGCAGGCCCTGATCACGTGACTCTGCAGGCACTGATCACGTGGCTGATCAAGTCCAGATCACGTGACTGAGCATGCACTGATCACGTGGCTATCATGCACTGATGACGTGACTGATGGGGCACTGATCACATGGCTCATCATGCACTGATCACGTGTTTATCAGGCAATGATCAGTGACTGACAGGCGCTGATCATGGGACTGTGCACGCACTGATCACGTGGCTATCATGCACTGATCACGTGACTGCGCATGCACTGATGACGTGGCTGTTCGGGCACTGATCACGTGTTTATCAGGCAGTGATCAGTGACTGACAGGCGCTGATCAGGGGACTGTGCACGCACTGATCAGGTGGCTGATCAGGAACTGACCACCTGACCGCGCATGCAGTGATCACGTGGCTGGTCGTTCACTGATCACGTGTTTATCATACGGTGATCACGTGACTGAGAGGCGCTGATCACGTGACTGTGCCGTCAGTGATCACGTGGCTGAGCAGGCACTGATATCGTGACTGAGCATGCACTGATCATGTGCCGGGAGCCGGGGAGGCATTCCACTCTGGACAAAGGTCATGAGGAAGGAGGCTCGGCATACGCAAATGCGGGATCGAGCCTCAGGAGTCCACCCGGATATTCTCGAGCATCTCCCCCCAAAAAAACCGGAGTCTGCCTACTGTATTGCTTTGTGCTCTCACCTCTGATTTCACTGGGGGCTGTCCCCCACCACCATCTCGCTCTCTCTGTCAAAGAGTTAACTTACAGCTCCAATTCATAAAGTTCCTTGTCATTCTTCCCTTTAACTTCCAGCTGAGTCTCCATCTGGAGCGCGGAACCCACCACGCTTACTAATTATGCCTGGGCTGCTAAGACCCACTCGAGAAGGTGTCTAGGGTGAGGCACCTTTCGCTATTCGAGAGGGCGCCTGCGGCCTACGTAAGTGGTGCAAACTTCTTGTCTTGAAGTTTGATTGGTCTTCCGCGTAAACCAAGCTACTCAGTCTCTTTTCTCCACCGAATTTTCCTACTGAGCTCTCCTCATACTATTATTCTTGACATCTCTGATTAGCATATAAATAGTCGCCTAGGCCATCTCTCCTTCGAATACCCTGGATCAGTTGGGGCTGGTCCCCGGCAGGTGGCGACCGAACAGGGACCTCAGGAGGCAATACTCAAAGAGCTGAGCAGACACGAACCACGCAATCAGCAGGCAATAAGCATGGAGCTCAGCAGTGACGAATCATGCTGCTCAACTGGCAATAATCAAGCACGTGACCAGGCAGGAATCACGCAGCTCAGCTGGCAATTGTCAAGCAGATGAGCCGACAGGAATCACGCAGCTCAGATGGCAATTGTCATGCAGATGAGCCGGCAGGAATCACGCAGCTCAGCAGGCCCTGATCACGTGACTCTGCAGGCACTGATCACGTGGCTGATCAAGTCCAGATCACGTGACTGAGCATGCACTGATCACGTGGCTATCATGCACTGATGACGTGACTGCGCATGCACTGATGACGTGGCTGATCGGGCACTGATCACATGGCTCATCATGCACTGATCACGTGTTTATCAGGCAATGATCAGTGACTGACAGGCGCTGATCATGGGACTGTGCACGCACTGATCACGTGGCTATCATGCACTGATCACGTGACTGCGCATGCACTGATGACGTGGCTGTTCGGGCACTGATCACGTGTTTATCAGGCAGTGATCAGTGACTGACAGGCGCTGATCAGGGGACTGTGCACGCACTGATCAGGTGGCTGATCAGGAACTGACCACCTGACCGCGCATGCAGTGATCACGTGGCTGGTCGTTCACTGATCACGTGTTTATCATACGGTGATCACGTGACTGAGAGGCGCTGATCACGTGACTGTGCCGTCAGTGATCACGTGGCTGAGCAGGCACTGATATCGTGACTGAGCATGCACTGATCATGTGCCGGGAGCCGGGGAGGCATTCCACTCTGGACAAAGGTCATGAGGAAGGAGGCTCGGCATACGCAAATGCGGGATCGAGCCTCAGGAGTCCACCCGGATATTCTCGAGCATCTCCCCCAAAAAAACCGGAGTCTGCCTACTGTATTGCTTTGTGCTCTCACCTCTGATTTCACTGGGGGCTGTCCCCCACCACCATCTCGCTCTCTCTGTCAAAGAGTTAACTTACAGCTCCAATTCATAAAGTTCCTTGTCATTCTTCCCTTTAACTTCCAGCTGAGTCTCCATCTGGAGCGCGGAACCCACCACGCTTACTAATTATGCCTGGGCTGCTAAGACCCACTCGAGAAGGTGTCTAGGGTGAGGCACCTTTCGCTATTCGAGAGGGCGCCTGCGGCCTACGTAAGTGGTGCAAACTTCTTGTCTTGAAGTTTGATTGGTCTTCCGCGTAAACCAAGCTACTCAGTCTCTTTTCTCCACCGAATTTTCCTACTGAGCTCTCCTCATACTATTATTCTTGACATCTCTGATTAGCATATAAATAGTCGCCTAGGCCATCTCTCCTTCGAATACCCTGGATCAGTTGGGGCTGGTCCCCGGCAGGTGGCGACCGAACAGGGACCTCAGGAGGCAATACTCAAAGAGCTGAGCAGACACGAACCACGCAATCAGCAGGCAATAAGCATGGAGCTCAGCAGTGACGAATCATGCTGCTCAACTGGCAATAATCAAGCACGTGACCAGGCAGGAATCACGCAGCTCAGCTGGCAATTGTCAAGCAGATGAGCCGACAGGAATCACGCAGCTCAGATGGCAATTGTCATGCAGATGAGCCGGCAGGAATCACGCAGCTCAGCAGGCCCTGATCACGTGACTCTGCAGGCACTGATCACGTGGCTGATCAAGTCCAGATCACGTGACTGAGCATGCACTGATCACGTGGCTATCATGCACTGATGACGTGACTGCGCATGCACTGATGACGTGGCTGATCGGGCACTGATCACATGGCTCATCATGCACTGATCACGTGTTTCTCAGGCAGTGATCAGTGACTGACAGGCGCTGATCAGGGGACTGTGCACGCACTGATCAGGTGGCTGATCAGGAACTGACCACCTGACCGCGCATGCAGTGATCACGTGGCTGGTCGTTCACTGATCACGTGTTTATCATACGGTGATCACGTGACTGAGAGGCGCTGATCACGTGACTGTGCCGTCAGTGATCACGTGGCTGAGCAGGCACTGATATCGTGACTGAGCATGCACTGATCATGTGCCGGGAGCCGGGGAGGCATTCCACTCTGGACAAAGGTCATGAGGAAGGAGGCTCGGCATACGCAAATGCGGGATCGAGCCTCAGGAGTCCACCCGGATATTCTCGAGCATCTCCCCCCAAAAAAACCGGAGTCTGCCTACTGTATTGCTTTGTGCTCTCACCTCTGATTTCACTGGGGGCTGTCCCCCACCACCATCTCGCTCTCTCTGTCAAAGAGTTAACTTACAGCTCCAATTCATAAAGTTCCTTGTCATTCTTCCCTTTAACTTCCAGCTGAGTCTCCATCTGGAGCGCGGAACCCACCACGCTTACTAATTATGCCTGGGCTGCTAAGACCCACTCGAGAAGGTGTCTAGGGTGAGGCACCTTTCGCTATTCGAGAGGGCGCCTGCGGCCTACGTAAGTGGTGCAAACTTCTTGTCTTGAAGTTTGATTGGTCTTCCGCGTAAACCAAGCTACTCAGTCTCTTTTCTCCACCGAATTTTCCTACTGAGCTCTCCTCATACTATTATTCTTGACATCTCTGATTAGCATATAAATAGTCGCCTAGGCCATCTCTCCTTCGAATACCCTGGATCAGTTGGGGCTGGTCCCCGGCAGGTGGCGACCGAACAGGGACCTCAGGAGGCAATACTCAAAGAGCTGAGCAGACACGAACCACGCAATCAGCAGGCAATAAGCATGGAGCTCAGCAGTGACGAATCATGCTGCTCAACTGGCAATAATCAAGCACGTGACCAGGCAGGAATCACGCAGCTCAGCTGGCAATTGTCAAGCAGATGAGCCGACAGGAATCACGCAGCTCAGATGGCAATTGTCATGCAGATGAGCCGGCAGGAATCACGCAGCTCAGCAGGCCCTGATCACGTGACTCTGCAGGCACTGATCACGTGGCTGATCAAGTCCAGATCACGTGACTGAGCATGCACTGATCACGTGGCTATCATGCACTGATGACGTGACTGCGCATGCACTGATGACGTGGCTGATCGGGCACTGATCACATGGCTCATCATGCACTGATCACGTGTTTATCAGGCAATGATCAGTGACTGACAGGCGCTGATCATGGGACTGTGCACGCACTGATCACGTGGCTATCATGCACTGATCACGTGACTGCGCATGCACTGATGACGTGGCTGTTCGGGCACTGATCACGTGTTTATCAGGCAGTGATCAGTGACTGACAGGCGCTGATCAGGGGACTGTGCACGCACTGATCAGGTGGCTGATCAGGAACTGACCACCTGACCGCGCATGCAGTGATCACGTGGCTGGTCGTTCACTGATCACGTGTTTATCATACGGTGATCACGTGACTGAGAGGCGCTGATCACGTGACTGTGCCGTCAGTGATCACGTGGCTGAGCAGGCACTGATATCGTGACTGAGCATGCACTGATCATGTGCCGGGAGCCGGGGAGGCATTCCACTCTGGACAAAGGTCATGAGGAAGGAGGCTCGGCATACGCAAATGCGGGATCGAGCCTCAGGAGTCCACCCGGATATTCTCGAGCATCTCCCCCCAAAAAAACCGGAGTCTGCCTACTGTATTGCTTTGTGCTCTCACCTCTGATTTCACTGGGGGCTGTCCCCCACCACCATCTCGCTCTCTCTGTCAAAGAGTTAACTTACAGCTCCAATTCATAAAGTTCCTTGTCATTCTTCCCTTTAACTTCCAGCTGAGTCTCCATCTGGAGCGCGGAACCCACCACGCTTACTAATTATGCCTGGGCTGCTAAGACCCACTCGAGAAGGTGTCTAGGGTGAGGCACCTTTCGCTATTCGAGAGGGCGCCTGCGGCCTACGTAAGTGGTGCAAACTTCTTGTCTTGAAGTTTGATTGGTCTTCCGCGTAAACCAAGCTACTCAGTCTCTTTTCTCCACCGAATTTTCCTACTGAGCTCTCCTCATACTATTATTCTTGACATCTCTGATTAGCATATAAATAGTCGCCTAGGCCATCTCTCCTTCGAATACCCTGGATCAGTTGGGGCTGGTCCCCGGCAGGTGGCGACCGAACAGGGACCTCAGGAGGCAATACTCAAAGAGCTGAGCAGACACGAACCACGCAATCAGCAGGCAATAAGCATGGAGCTCAGCAGTGACGAATCATGCTGCTCAACTGGCAATAATCAAGCACGTGACCAGGCAGGAATCACGCAGCTCAGCTGGCAATTGTCAAGCAGATGAGCCGACAGGAATCACGCAGCTCAGATGGCAATTGTCATGCAGATGAGCCGGCAGGAATCACGCAGCTCAGCAGGCCCTGATCACGTGACTCTGCAGGCACTGATCACGTGGCTGATCAAGTCCAGATCACGTGACTGAGCATGCACTGATCACGTGGCTATCATGCACTGATGACGTGACTGCGCATGCACTGATGACGTGGCTGATCGGGCACTGATCACATGGCTCATCATGCACTGATCACGTGTTTATCAGGCAGTGATCAGTGACTGACCGGCTCTGATCAGGGGACTGTGCACGCACTGATCAGGTGGCTGATCAGGAACTGACCACCTGACCGCGCATGCAGTGATCACGTGGCTGGTCGTTCACTGATCACGTGTTTATCATACGGTGATCACGTGACTGAGAGGCGCTGATCACGTGACTGTGCCGTCAGTGATCACGTGGCTGAGCAGGCACTGATATCGTGACTGAGCATGCACTGATCATGTGCCGGGAGCCGGGGAGGCATTCCACTCTGGACAAAGGTCATGAGGAAGGAGGCTCGGCATACGCAAATGCGGGATCGAGCCTCAGGAGTCCACCCGGATATTCTCGAGCATCTCCCCCCAAAAAACCGGAGTCTGCCTACTGTATTGCTTTGTGCTCTCACCTCTGATTTCACTGGGGGCTGTCCCCCACCACCATCTCGCTCTCTCTGTCAAAGAGTTAACTTACAGCTCCAATTCATAAAGTTCCTTGTCATTCTTCCCTTTAACTTCCAGCTGAGTCTCCATCTGGAGCGCGGAACCCACCACGCTTACTAATTATGCCTGGGCTGCTAAGACCCACTCGAGAAGGTGTCTAGGGTGAGGCACCTTTCGCTATTCGAGAGGGCGCCTGCGGCCTACGTAAGTGGTGCAAACTTCTTGTCTTGAAGTTTGATTGGTCTTCCGCGTAAACCAAGCTACTCAGTCTCTTTTCTCCACCGAATTTTCCTACTGAGCTCTCCTCATACTATTATTCTTGACATCTCTGATTAGCATATAAATAGTCGCCTAGGCCATCTCTCCTTCGAATACCCTGGATCAGTTGGGGCTGGTCCCCGGCAGGTGGCGACCGAACAGGGACCTCAGGAGGCAATACTCAAAGAGCTGAGCAGACACGAACCACGCAATCAGCAGGCAATAAGCATGGAGCTCAGCAGTGACGAATCATGCTGCTCAACTGGCAATAATCAAGCACGTGACCAGGCAGGAATCACGCAGCTCAGCTGGCAATTGTCAAGCAGATGAGCCGACAGGAATCACGCAGCTCAGATGGCAATTGTCATGCAGATGAGCCGGCAGGAATCACGCAGCTCAGCAGGCCCTGATCACGTGACTCTGCAGGCACTGATCACGTGGCTGATCAAGTCCAGATCACGTGACTGAGCATGCACTGATCACGTGGCTATCATGCACTGATGACGTGACTGCGCATGCACTGATGACGTGGCTGATCGGGCACTGATCACATGGCTCATCATGCACTGATCACGTGTTTATCAGGCAATGATCAGTGACTGACAGGCGCTGATCATGGGACTGTGCACGCACTGATCACGTGGCTATCATGCACTGATGACGTGGCTGTTCGGGCACTGATCACGTGTTTATCAGGCAGTGATCAGTGACTGACAGGCGCTGATCAGGGGACTGTGCACGCACTGATCAGGTGGCTGATCAGGAACTGACCACCTGACCGCGCATGCAGTGATCACGTGGCTGGTCGTTCACTGATCACGTGTTTATCATACGGTGATCACGTGACTGAGAGGCGCTGATCACGTGACTGTGCCGTCAGTGATCACGTGGCTGAGCAGGCACTGATATCGTGACTGAGCATGCACTGATCATGTGCCGGGAGCCGGGGAGGCATTCCACTCTGGACAAAGGTCATGAGGAAGGAGGCTCGGCATACGCAAATGCGGGATCGAGCCTCAGGAGTCCACCCGGATATTCTCGAGCATCTCCCCCCAAAAAAACCGGAGTCTGCCTACTGTATTGCTTTGTGCTCTCACCTCTGATTTCACTGGGGGCTGTCCCCCACCACCATCTCGCTCTCTCTGTCAAAGAGTTAACTTACAGCTCCAATTCATAAAGTTCCTTGTCATTCTTCCCTTTAACTTCCAGCTGAGTCTCCATCTGGAGCGCGGAACCCACCACGCTTACTAATTATGCCTGGGCTGCTAAGACCCACTCGAGAAGGTGTCTAGGGTGAGGCACCTTTCGCTATTCGAGAGGGCGCCTGCGGCCTACGTAAGTGGTGCAAACTTCTTGTCTTGAAGTTTGATTGGTCTTCCGCGTAAACCAAGCTACTCAGTCTCTTTTCTCCACCGAATTTTCCTACTGAGCTCTCCTCATACTATTATTCTTGACATCTCTGATTAGCATATAAATAGTCGCCTAGGCCATCTCTCCTTCGAATACCCTGGATCAGTTGGGGCTGGTCCCCGGCAGGTGGCGACCGAACAGGGACCTCAGGAGGCAATACTCAAAGAGCTGAGCAGACACGAACCACGCAATCAGCAGGCAATAAGCATGGAGCTCAGCAGTGACGAATCATGCTGCTCAACTGGCAATAATCAAGCACGTGACCAGGCAGGAATCACGCAGCTCAGCTGGCAATTGTCAAGCAGATGAGCCGACAGGAATCACGCAGCTCAGATGGCAATTGTCATGCAGATGAGCCGGCAGGAATCACGCAGCTCAGCAGGCCCTGATCACGTGACTCTGCAGGCACTGATCACGTGGCTGATCAAGTCCAGATCACGTGACTGAGCATGCACTGATCACGTGGCTATCATGCACTGATGACGTGACTGCGCATGCACTGATGACGTGGCTGATCGGGCACTGATCACATGGCTCATCATGCACTGATCACGTGTTTATCAGGCAGTGATCAGTGACTGACAGGCGCTGATCAGGGGACTGTGCACGCACTGATCAGGTGGCTGATCAGGAACTGACCACCTGACCGCGCATGCAGTGATCACGTGGCTGGTCGTTCACTGATCACGTGTTTATCATACGGTGATCACGTGACTGAGAGGCGCTGATCACGTGACTGTGCCGTCAGTGATCACGTGGCTGAGCAGGCACTGATATCGTGACTGAGCATGCACTGATCATGTGCCGGGAGCCGGGGAGGCATTCCACTCTGGACAAAGGTCATGAGGAAGGAGGCTCGGCATACGCAAATGCGGGATCGAGCCTCAGGAGTCCACCCGGATATTCTCGAGCATCTCCCCCCAAAAAAACCGGAGTCTGCCTACTGTATTGCTTTGTGCTCTCACCTCTGATTTCACTGGGGGCTGTCCCCCACCACCATCTCGCTCTCTCTGTCAAAGAGTTAACTTACAGCTCCAATTCATAAAGTTCCTTGTCATTCTTCCCTTTAACTTCCAGCTGAGTCTCCATCTGGAGCGCGGAACCCACCACGCTTACTAATTATGCCTGGGCTGCTAAGACCCACTCGAGAAGGTGTCTAGGGTGAGGCACCTTTCGCTATTCGAGAGGGCGCCTGCGGCCTACGTAAGTGGTGCAAACTTCTTGTCTTGAAGTTTGATTGGTCTTCCGCGTAAACCAAGCTACTCAGTCTCTTTTCTCCACCGAATTTTCCTACTGAGCTCTCCTCATACTATTATTCTTGACATCTCTGATTAGCATATAAATAGTCGCCTAGGCCATCTCTCCTTCGAATACCCTGGATCAGTTGGGGCTGGTCCCCGGCAGGTGGCGACCGAACAGGGACCTCAGGAGGCAATACTCAAAGAGCTGAGCAGACACGAACCACGCAATCAGCAGGCAATAAGCATGGAGCTCAGCAGTGACGAATCATGCTGCTCAACTGGCAATAATCAAGCACGTGACCAGGCAGGAATCACGCAGCTCAGCTGGCAATTGTCAAGCAGATGAGCCGACAGGAATCACGCAGCTCAGATGGCAATTGTCATGCAGATGAGCCGGCAGGAATCACGCAGCTCAGCAGGCCCTGATCACGTGACTCTGCAGGCACTGATCACGTGGCTGATCAAGTCCAGATCACGTGACTGAGCATGCACTGATCACGTGGCTATCATGCACTGATGACGTGACTGCGCATGCACTGATGACGTGGCTGATCGGGCACTGATCACATGGCTCATCATGCACTGATCACGTGTTTATCAGGCAATGATCAGTGACTGACAGGCGCTGATCATGGGACTGTGCACGCACTGATCACGTGGCTATCATGCACTGTTGACGTGGCTGTTCGGGCACTGATCACGTGTTTATCAGGCAGTGATCAGTGACTGACAGGCGCTGATCAGGGGACTGTGCACGCACTGATCAGGTGGCTGATCAGGAACTGACCACCTGACCGCGCATGCAGTGATCACGTGGCTGGTCGTTCACTGATCACGTGTTTATCATACGGTGATCACGTGACTGAGAGGCGCTGATCACGTGACTGTGCCGTCAGTGATCACGTGGCTGAGCAGGCACTGATATCGTGACTGAGCATGCACTGATCATGTGCCGGGAGCCGGGGAGGCATTCCACTCTGGACAAAGGTCATGAGGAAGGAGGCTCGGCATACGCAAATGCGGGATCGAGCCTCAGGAGTCCACCCGGATATTCTCGAGCATCTCCCCCCAAAAAACCGGAGTCTGCCTACTGTATTGCTTTGTGCTCTCACCTCTGATTTCACTGGGGGCTGTCCCCCACCACCATCTCGCTCTCTCTGTCAAAGAGTTAACTTACAGCTCCAATTCATAAAGTTCCTTGTCATTCTTCCCTTTAACTTCCAGCTGAGTCTCCATCTGGAGCGCGGAACCCACCACGCTTACTAATTATGCCTGGGCTGCTAAGACCCACTCGAGAAGGTGTCTAGGGTGAGGCACCTTTCGCTATTCGAGAGGGCGCCTGCGGCCTACGTAAGTGGTGCAAACTTCTTGTCTTGAAGTTTGATTGGTCTTCCGCGTAAACCAAGCTACTCAGTCTCTTTTCTCCACCGAATTTTCCTACTGAGCTCTCCTCATACTATTATTCTTGACATCTCTGATTAGCATATAAATAGTCGCCTAGGCCATCTCTCCTTCGAATACCCTGGATCAGTTGGGGCTGGTCCCCGGCAGGTGGCGACCGAACAGGGACCTCAGGAGGCAATACTCAAAGAGCTGAGCAGACACGAACCACGCAATCAGCAGGCAATAAGCATGGAGCTCAGCAGTGACGAATCATGCTGCTCAACTGGCAATAATCAAGCACGTGACCAGGCAGGAATCACGCAGCTCAGCTGGCAATTGTCAAGCAGATGAGCCGACAGGAATCACGCAGCTCAGATGGCAATTGTCATGCAGATGAGCCGGCAGGAATCACGCAGCTCAGCAGGCCCTGATCACGTGACTCTGCAGGCACTGATCACGTGGCTGATCAAGTCCAGATCACGTGACTGAGCATGCACTGATCACGTGGCTATCATGCACTGATGACGTGACTGCGCATGCACTGATGACGTGGCTGATCGGGCACTGATCACATGGCTCATCATGCACTGATCACGTGTTTATCAGGCAGTGATCAGTGACTGACAGGCGCTGATCAGGGGACTGTGCACGCACTGATCAGGTGGCTGATCAGGAACTGACCACATGACCGCGCATGCAGTGATCACGTGGCTGGTCGTTCACTGATCACGTGTTTATCATACGGTGATCACGTGACTGAGAGGCGCTGATCACGTGACTGTGCCGTCAGTGATCACGTGGCTGAGCAGGCACTGATATCGTGACTGAGCATGCACTGATCATGTGCCGGGAGCCGGGGAGGCATTCCACTCTGGACAAAGGTCATGAGGAAGGAGGCTCGGCATACGCAAATGCGGGATCGAGCCTCAGGAGTCCACCCGGATATTCTCGAGCATCTCCCCCAAAAAAACCGGAGTCTGCCTACTGTATTGCTTTGTGCTCTCACCTCTGATTTCACTGGGGGCTGTCCCCCACCACCATCTCGCTCTCTCTGTCAAAGAGTTAACTTACAGCTCCAATTCATAAAGTTCCTTGTCATTCTTCCCTTTAACTTCCAGCTGAGTCTCCATCTGGAGCGCGGAACCCACCACGCTTACTAATTATGCCTGGGCTGCTAAGACCCACTCGAGAAGGTGTCTAGGGTGAGGCACCTTTCGCTATTCGAGAGGGCGCCTGCGGCCTACGTAAGTGGTGCAAACTTCTTGTCTTGAAGTTTGATTGGTCTTCCGCGTAAACCAAGCTACTCAGTCTCTTTTCTCCACCGAATTTTCCTACTGAGCTCTCCTCATACTATTATTCTTGACATCTCTGATTAGCATATAAATAGTCGCCTAGGCCATCTCTCCTTCGAATACCCTGGATCAGTTGGGGCTGGTCCCCGGCAGGTGGCGACCGAACAGGGACCTCAGGAGGCAATACTCAAAGAGCTGAGCAGACACGAACCACGCAATCAGCAGGCAATAAGCATGGAGCTCAGCAGTGACGAATCATGCTGCTCAACTGGCAATAATCAAGCACGTGACCAGGCAGGAATCACGCAGCTCAGCTGGCAATTGTCAAGCAGATGAGCCGACAGGAATCACGCAGCTCAGATGGCAATTGTCATGCAGATGAGCCGGCAGGAATCACGCAGCTCAGCAGGCCCTGATCACGTGACTCTGCAGGCACTGATCACGTGGCTGATCAAGTCCAGATCACGTGACTGAGCATGCACTGATCACGTGGCTATCATGCACTGATGACGTGACTGCGCATCCACTGATGACGTGGCTGATCGGGCACTGATCACATGGCTCATCATGCACTGATCACGTATCTATCAGGCAATGATCCGTGACTGACAGGCGCTGATCATAGGACTGTGCACGCACTGATCACGTGGCTACCATGCACTGATGACGTGGCTGTTCGGGCACTGATCACGTGTTTATCAGGCAGTGATCAGTGACTGACAGGCGCTGATCAGGGGACTGTGCACGCACTGATCAGGTGGCTGATCAGGAACTGACCACCTGACCGCGCATGCAGTGATCACGTGGCTGGTCGTTCACTGATCACGTGTTTATCATACGGTGATCACGTGACTGAGAGGCGCTGATCACGTGACTGTGCCGTCAGTGATCACGTGGCTGAGCAGGCACTGATATCGTGACTGAGCATGCACTGATCATGTGCCGGGAGCCGAGGAGGCATTCCACTCTGGACAAAGGTCATGAGGAAGGAGGCTCGGCATACGCAAATGCGGGATCGAGCCTCAGGAGTCCACCCGGATATTCTCGAGCATCTCCCCCAAAAAACCGGAGTCTGCCTACTGTATTGCTTTGTGCTCTCACCTCTGATTTCACTGGGGGCTGTCCCCCACCACCATCTCGCTCTCTCTGTCAAAGAGTTAACTTACAGCTCCAATTCATAAAGTTCCTTGTCATTCTTCCCTTTAACTTCCAGCTGAGTCTCCATCTGGAGCGCGGAACCCACCACGCTTACTAATTATGCCTGGGCTGCTAAGACCCACTCGAGAAGGTGTCTAGGGTGAGGCACCTTTCGCTATTCGAGAGGGCGCCTGCGGCCTACGTAAGTGGTGCAAACTTCTTGTCTTGAAGTTTGATTGGTCTTCCGCGTAAACCAAGCTACTCAGTCTCTTTTCTCCACCGAATTTTCCTACTGAGCTCTCCTCATACTATTATTCTTGACATCTCTGATTAGCATATAAATAGTCGCCTAGGCCATCTCTCCTTCGAATACCCTGGATCAGTTGGGGCTGGTCCCCGGCAGGTGGCGACCGAACAGGGACCTCAGGAGGCAATACTCAAAGAGCTGAGCAGACACGAACCACGCAATCAGCAGGCAATAAGCATGGAGCTCAGCAGTGACGAATCATGCTGCTCAACTGGCAATAATCAAGCACGTGACCAGGCAGGAATCACGCAGCTCAGCTGGCAATTGTCAAGCAGATGAGCCGACAGGAATCACGCAGCTCAGATGGCAATTGTCATGCAGATGAGCCGGCAGGAATCACGCAGCTCAGCAGGCCCTGATCACGTGACTCTGCAGGCACTGATCACGTGGCTGATCAAGTCCAGATCACGTGACTGAGCATGCACTGATCACGTGGCTATCATGCACTGATGACGTGACTGCGCATGCACTGATGACGTGGCTGATCGGGCACTGATCACATGGCTCATCATGCACTGATCACGTGTTTATCAGGCAATGATCAGTGACTGACAGGCGCTGATCATGGGACTGTGCACGCACTGATCACGTGGCTATCATGCACTGATGACGCATGATGCTGTTCGGGCACTGATCACGTGTTTATCAGGCAGTGATCAGTGACTGACAGGCGCTGATCAGGGGACTGTGCACGCACTGATCAGGTGGCTGATCAGGAACTGACCACCTGACCGCGCATGCAGTGATCACGTGGCTGGTCGTTCACTGATCACGTGTTTATCATACGGTGATCACGTGACTGAGAGGCGCTGATCACGTGACTGTGCCGTCAGTGATCACGTGGCTGAGCAGGCACTGATATCGTGACTGAGCATGCACTGATCATGTGCCGGGAGCCGGGGAGGCATTCCACTCTGGACAAAGGTCATGAGGAAGGAGGCTCGGCATACGCAAATGCGGGATCGAGCCTCAGGAGTCCACCCGGATATTCTCGAGCATCTCCCCCAAAAAACCGGAGTCTGCCTACTGTATTGCTTTGTGCTCTCACCTCTGATTTCACTGGGGGCTGTCCCCCACCACCATCTCGCTCTCTCTGTCAAAGAGTTAACTTACAGCTCCAATTCATAAAGTTCCTTGTCATTCTTCCCTTTAACTTCCAGCTGAGTCTCCATCTGGAGCGCGGAACCCACCACGCTTACTAATTATGCCTGGGCTGCTAAGACCCACTCGAGAAGGTGTCTAGGGTGAGGCACCTTTCGCTATTCGAGAGGGCGCCTGCGGCCTACGTAAGTGGTGCAAACTTCTTGTCTTGAAGTTTGATTGGTCTTCCGCGTAAACCAAGCTACTCAGTCTCTTTTCTCCACCGAATTTTCCTACTGAGCTCTCCTCATACTATTATTCTTGACATCTCTGATTAGCATATAAATAGTCGCCTAGGCCATCTCTCCTTCGAATACCCTGGATCAGTTGGGGCTGGTCCCCGGCAGGTGGCGACCGAACAGGGACCTCAGGAGGCAATACTCAAAGAGCTGAGCAGACACGAACCACGCAATCAGCAGGCAATAAGCATGGAGCTCAGCAGTGACGAATCATGCTGCTCAACTGGCAATAATCAAGCACGTGACCAGGCAGGAATCACGCAGCTCAGCTGGCAATTGTCAAGCAGATGAGCCGACAGGAATCACGCAGCTCAGATGGCAATTGTCATGCAGATGAGCCGGCAGGAATCACGCAGCTCAGCAGGCCCTGATCACGTGACTCTGCAGGCACTGATCACGTGGCTGATCAAGTCCAGATCACGTGACTGAGCATGCACTGATCACGTGGCTATCATGCACTGATGACGTGACTGCGCATGCACTGATGACGTGGCTGATCGGGCACTGATCACATGGCTCATCATGCACTGATCACGTGTTTATCAGGCAATGATCAGTGACTGACAGGCGCTGATCATGGGACTGTGCACGCACTGATCACGTGGCTATCATGCACTGATCACGTGACTGCGCATGCACTGATGACGTGGCTGTTCGGGCACTGATCACGTGTTTATCAGGCAGTGATCAGTGACTGACAGGCGCTGATCAGGGGACTGTGCACGCACTGATCAGGTGGCTGATCAGGAACTGACCACCTGACCGCGCATGCAGTGATCACGTGGCTGGTCGTTCACTGATCACGTGTTTATCATACGGTGATCACGTGACTGAGAGGCGCTGATCACGTGACTGTGCCGTCAGTGATCACGTGGCTGAGCAGGCACTGATATCGTGACTGAGCATGCACTGATCATGTGCCGGGAGCCGGGGAGGCATTCCACTCTGGACAAAGGTCATGAGGAAGGAGGCTCGGCATACGCAAATGCGGGATCGAGCCTCAGGAGTCCACCCGGATATTCTCGAGCATCTCCCCCCAAAAAAACCGGAGTCTGCCTACTGTATTGCTTTGTGCTCTCACCTCTGATTTCACTGGGGGCTGTCCCCCACCACCATCTCGCTCTCTCTGTCAAAGAGTTAACTTACAGCTCCAATTCATAAAGTTCCTTGTCATTCTTCCCTTTAACTTCCAGCTGAGTCTCCATCTGGAGCGCGGAACCCACCACGCTTACTAATTATGCCTGGGCTGCTAAGACCCACTCGAGAAGGTGTCTAGGGTGAGGCACCTTTCGCTATTCGAGAGGGCGCCTGCGGCCTACGTAAGTGGTGCAAACTTCTTGTCTTGAAGTTTGATTGGTCTTCCGCGTAAACCAAGCTACTCAGTCTCTTTTCTCCACCGAATTTTCCTACTGAGCTCTCCTCATACTATTATTCTTGACATCTCTGATTAGCATATAAATAGTCGCCTAGGCCATCTCTCCTTCGAATACCCTGGATCAGTTGGGGCTGGTCCCCGGCAGGTGGCGACCGAACAGGGACCTCAGGAGGCAATACTCAAAGAGCTGAGCAGACACGAACCACGCAATCAGCAGGCAATAAGCATGGAGCTCAGCAGTGACGAATCATGCTGCTCAACTGGCAATAATCAAGCACGTGACCAGGCAGGAATCACGCAGCTCAGCTGGCAATTGTCAAGCAGATGAGCCGACAGGAATCACGCAGCTCAGATGGCAATTGTCATGCAGATGAGCCGGCAGGAATCACGCAGCTCAGCAGGCCCTGATCACGTGACTCTGCAGGCACTGATCACGTGGCTGATCAAGTCCAGATCACGTGACTGAGCATGCACTGATCACGTGGCTATCATGCACTGATGACTGACTGATCGTGATCATGCTCATCATGCACTGATCTGATGATCAGTGACTGCTGATCATGCATGCACTGATCACGTGGCTATCATGCACTGATGACGTGACTGCGCATGCACTGATGACGTGGCTGATCGGGCACTGATCACATGGCTCATCATGCACTGATCACGTGTTTATCAGGCAATGATCAGTGACTGACAGGCGCTGATCATGGGACTGTGCACGCACTGATCACGTGGCTATCATGCACTGATCACGTGACTGCGCATGCACTGATGACGTGGCTGTTCGGGCACTGATCACGTGTTTATCAGGCAGTGATCAGTGACTGACAGGCGCTGATCAGGGGACTGTGCACGCACTGATCAGGTGGCTGATCAGGAACTGACCACCTGACCGCGCATGCAGTGATCACGTGGCTGGTCGTTCACTGATCACGTGTTTATCATACGGTGATCACGTGACTGAGAGGCGCTGATCACGTGACTGTGCCGTCAGTGATCACGTGGCTGAGCAGGCACTGATATCGTGACTGAGCATGCACTGATCATGTGCCGGGAGCCGGGGAGGCATTCCACTCTGGACAAAGGTCATGAGGAAGGAGGCTCGGCATACGCAAATGCGGGATCGAGCCTCAGGAGTCCACCCGGATATTCTCGAGCATCTCCCCCCAAAAAAACCGGAGTCTGCCTACTGTATTGCTTTGTGCTCTCACCTCTGATTTCACTGGGGGCTGTCCCCCACCACCATCTCGCTCTCTCTGTCAAAGAGTTAACTTACAGCTCCAATTCATAAAGTTCCTTGTCATTCTTCCCTTTAACTTCCAGCTGAGTCTCCATCTGGAGCGCGGAACCCACCACGCTTACTAATTATGCCTGGGCTGCTAAGACCCACTCGAGAAGGTGTCTAGGGTGAGGCACCTTTCGCTATTCGAGAGGGCGCCTGCGGCCTACGTAAGTGGTGCAAACTTCTTGTCTTGAAGTTTGATTGGTCTTCCGCGTAAACCAAGCTACTCAGTCTCTTTTCTCCACCGAATTTTCCTACTGAGCTCTCCTCATACTATTATTCTTGACATCTCTGATTAGCATATAAATAGTCGCCTAGGCCATCTCTCCTTCGAATACCCTGGATCAGTTGGGGCTGGTCCCCGGCAGGTGGCGACCGAACAGGGACCTCAGGAGGCAATACTCAAAGAGCTGAGCAGACACGAACCACGCAATCAGCAGGCAATAAGCATGGAGCTCAGCAGTGACGAATCATGCTGCTCAACTGGCAATAATCAAGCACGTGACCAGGCAGGAATCACGCAGCTCAGCTGGCAATTGTCAAGCAGATGAGCCGACAGGAATCACGCAGCTCAGATGGCAATTGTCATGCAGATGAGCCGGCAGGAATCACGCAGCTCAGCAGGCCCTGATCACGTGACTCTGCAGGCACTGATCACGTGGCTGATCAAGTCCAGATCACGTGACTGAGCATGCACTGATCACGTGGCTATCATGCACTGATGACGTGACTGCGCATGCACTGATGACGTGGCTGATCGGGCACTGATCACATGGCTCATCATGCACTGATCACGTGTTTATCAGGCAATGATCAGTGACTGACAGGCGCTGATCATGGGACTGTGCACGCACTGATCACGTGGCTATCATGCACTGATCACGTGACTGCGCATGCACTGATGACGTGGCTGTTCGGGCACTGATCACGTGTTTATCAGGCAGTGATCAGTGACTGACAGGCGCTGATCAGGGGACTGTGCACGCACTGATCAGGTGGCTGATCAGGAACTGACCACCTGACCGCGCATGCAGTGATCACGTGGCTGGTCGTTCACTGATCACGTGTTTATCATACGGTGATCACGTGACTGAGAGGCGCTGATCACGTGACTGTGCCGTCAGTGATCACGTGGCTGAGCAGGCACTGATATCGTGACTGAGCATGCACTGATCATGTGCCGGGAGCCGGGGAGGCATTCCACTCTGGACAAAGGTCATGAGGAAGGAGGCTCGGCATACGCAAATGCGGGATCGAGCCTCAGGAGTCCACCCGGATATTCTCGAGCATCTCCCCCCAAAAAAACCGGAGTCTGCCTACTGTATTGCTTTGTGCTCTCACCTCTGATTTCACTGGGGGCTGTCCCCCACCACCATCTCGCTCTCTCTGTCAAAGAGTTAACTTACAGCTCCAATTCATAAAGTTCCTTGTCATTCTTCCCTTTAACTTCCAGCTGAGTCTCCATCTGGAGCGCGGAACCCACCACGCTTACTAATTATGCCTGGGCTGCTAAGACCCACTCGAGAAGGTGTCTAGGGTGAGGCACCTTTCGCTATTCGAGAGGGCGCCTGCGGCCTACGTAAGTGGTGCAAACTTCTTGTCTTGAAGTTTGATTGGTCTTCCGCGTAAACCAAGCTACTCAGTCTCTTTTCTCCACCGAATTTTCCTACTGAGCTCTCCTCATACTATTATTCTTGACATCTCTGATTAGCATATAAATAGTCGCCTAGGCCATCTCTCCTTCGAATACCCTGGATCAGTTGGGGCTGGTCCCCGGCAGGTGGCGACCGAACAGGGACCTCAGGAGGCAATACTCAAAGAGCTGAGCAGACACGAACCACGCAATCAGCAGGCAATAAGCATGGAGCTCAGCAGTGACGAATCATGCTGCTCAACTGGCAATAATCAAGCACGTGACCAGGCAGGAATCACGCAGCTCAGCTGGCAATTGTCAAGCAGATGAGCCGACAGGAATCACGCAGCTCAGATGGCAATTGTCATGCAGATGAGCCGGCAGGAATCACGCAGCTCAGCAGGCCCTGATCACGTGACTCTGCAGGCACTGATCACGTGGCTGATCAAGTCCAGATCACGTGACTGAGCAGCACTGATCATCATGCACTGATGCTGACTCACTGAGTCCATGCACTGATCACGTGACTGATCAGTGACATGATCACTGATGATCACGTGGCTATCATGCACTGATGACGTGACTGCGCATGCACTGATGACGTGGCTGATCGGGCACTGATCACATGGCTCATCATGCACTGATCACGTGTTTATCAGGCAATGATCAGTGACTGACAGGCGCTGATCATGGGACTGTGCACGCACTGATCACGTGGCTATCATGCACTGATCACGTGACTGCGCATGCACTGATGACGTGGCTGTTCGGGCACTGATCACGTGTTTATCAGGCAGTGATCAGTGACTGACAGGCGCTGATCAGGGGACTGTGCACGCACTGATCAGGTGGCTGATCAGGAACTGACCACCTGACCGCGCATGCAGTGATCACGTGGCTGGTCGTTCACTGATCACGTGTTTATCATACGGTGATCACGTGACTGAGAGGCGCTGATCACGTGACTGTGCCGTCAGTGATCACGTGGCTGAGCAGGCACTGATAACGTGACTGAGCATGCACTGATCATGTGCCGGGAGCCGGGGAGGCATTCCACTCTGGACAAAGGTCATGAGGAAGGAGGCTCGGCATACGCAAATGCGGGATCGAGCCTCAGGAGTCCACCCGGATATTCTCGAGCATCTCCGCCCCAAAAAAACCGGAGTCTGCCTACTGTATTGCTTTGTGCTCTCACCTCTGATTTCACTGGGGGCTGTCCCCCACCACCATCTCGCTCTCTCTGTCAAAGAGTTAACTTACAGCTTCAATTCATAAAGTTCCTTGTCATTCTTCCCTTTAACTTCCAGCTGAGTCTCCATCTGGAGCGCGGAACCCACCACGCTTACTAATTATGCCTGGGCTGCTAAGACCCACTCGAGAAGGTGTCTAGGGTGAGGCACCTTTCGCCATTCGAGAGGGCGCCTGCGGCCTACGTAAGTGGTGCAAACTTCTTGTCTTGAAGTTTGATTGGTCTTCCGCGTAAACCAAGCTCCTCAGTCTCTTTTCTCCACCGAATTTTCCTACTGAGCTCTCCTCATACTATTATTCTTGACATCTCTGATTAGCACATAAATAGTCGCCTAGGCCATCTCTCCTTCGAATACCCTGGATCAGTTGGGGCTGGTCCCCGGCAGGTGGCGACCGAACAGGGACCTCAGGAGGCAATACTCAAAGAGCTGAGCAGACACGAACCACGCAATCAGCAGGCAATAAGCATGGAGCTCAGCAGTGACGAATCATGCTGCTCAACTGGCAATAATCAAGCACGTGACCAGGCAGGAATCACGCAGCTCAGCTGGCAATTGTCAAGCAGATGAGCCGACAGGAATCACGCAGCTCAGATGGCAATTGTCATGCAGATGAGCCGGCAGGAATCACGCAGCTCAGCAGGCCCTGATCACGTGACTCTGCAGGCACTGATCACGTGGCTGATCAAGTACAGATCACGTGACTGAGCAGGCACTGATTACGTGGCTATCATGCACTGATGACGAGACTGCGCATGCACTGATGACGTGGCTGATCGGGCACTGATCACATGGCTCATCATGCACTGATCTCGTGTTTATCAGGCAATGATCAGTGACTGACAGGCGCTGATCATGGGACTGTGCACGCACTGATCACGTGGCTATCATGCACTGATCACGTGACTGCGCATGCACTGATGACGTGGCTGTTCGGGCACTGATCACGGGTTTATCAGGCAGTGATCAGTGACTGACAGGCGCTGATCAGGGGACTGTGCACGCACTGATCAGGTGGCTGATCAGGAACTGACCACCTGACCGCGCATGCAGTGATCACGTGGCTGGTCGTTCACTGATCACGTGTTCATCATACGGTGATCACGTGACTGAGAGGCGCTGATCACGTGACTGTGCCGTCAGTGATCACGTGGCTGAGCAGGCACTGATCTCGTGACTGAGCATGCACTGATCATGTGCCGGGAGCCGGGGAGGCATTCCACTCTGGACAAAGGTCATGAGGAAGGAGGCTCGGCATACGCAAATGCGGGATCGAGCCTCAGGAGTCCACCCGGATATTCTCGAGCATCTCCCCCCAAAAAAACGGAGTCTGCCTACTGTATTGCTTTGTGCTCTCACCTCTGATTTCACTGGGGGCTGTCCCCCACCACCATCTCGCTCTCTCTGTCAAAGAGGTAACTTACAGCTCCAATTCATAAAGTTCCTTGTCATTCTTCCCTTTAACTTCCAGCTGAGTCTCCATCTGGAGCGCGGAACCCACCACGCTTCCTAATTATGCCTGGGCTGCTAAGACCCACTCGAGAAGGTGTCTAGGGTGAGGCACCTTTCGCTATTCGAGAGGGCGCCTGCGGCCTACGTAAGTGGTGCAAACTTCTTGTCTTGAAGTTTGATTGGTCTTCCGCGTAAACCAAGCTCCTCAGTCTCTTTTCTCCACCGAATTTTCCTACTGAGCTCTCCTCATACTATTATTCTTGACATCTCTGATTAGCACATAAATAGTCGCCTAGGCCATCTCTCCTTCGAATACCCTGGATCAGTAGGGGCTGGTCCCCGGCAGGTGGCGACCGAACAGGGACCTCAGGAGGCAATACTCAAAGAGCAGAGCAGACACGAACCACGCAATCAGCAGGCAATAAGCATGGAGCTCAGCAGTGACGAATCATGCTGCTCAACTGGCAATAATCAAGCACGTGACCAGGCAGGAATCACGCAGCTCAGCTGGCAATTGTCAAGCAGATGAGCCGACAGGAATCACGCAGCTCAGATGGCAATTGTCATGCAGATGAGCCGGCAGGAATCACGCAGCTCAGCAGGCCCTGATCACGTGACTCTGCAGGCACTGATCACGTGGCTGATCAAGTCCAGATCACGTGACTGAGCAGGCACTGATTACGTGGCTATCATGCACTGATGACGAGACTGCGCATGCACTGATGACGTGGCTGATCGGGCACTGATCACATGGCTCATCATGCACTGATCACGTGTTTATCAGGCAATGATCAGTGACTGACAGGCGCTGATCATGGGACTGTGCACGAACTGATCACGTGGCTATCATGCACTGATCACGTGACTGCGCATGCACTGATGACGTGGCTGTTCGGGCACTGATCACGGGTTTATCAGGCAGTGATCAGTGACTGACAGGCGCTGATCAGGGGACTGTGCACGCACTGATCAGGTGGCTGATCAGGAACTGACCACCTGACCGCGCATGCAGTGATCACCTGGCTGGTCGTTCACTGATCACGTGTTCATCATACGGTGATCACGTGACTGAGAGGCGCTGATCACGTGACTGTGCCGTCAGTGATCACGTGGCTGAGCAGGCACTGATATCGTGACTGAGCATGCACTGATCATGTGCCGGGAGCCGGGGAGGAATTCCACTCTGGACAAAGGTCATGAGGAAGGAGGCTCGACATACGCAAATGCGGGATCGAGCCTCAGGAGTCCACCCGGATATTCTCGAGCATCTCCCCCCAAAAAACCGGAGTCTGCCTACTGTATTGCTTTGTGCTCTCACCTCTGATTTCACTGGGGGCTGTCCCCCACCACCATCTCGCTCTCTCTGTCAAAGAGGTAACTTACAGCTCCAATTCATAAAGTTCCTTGTCATTCTTCCCTTTAACTTCCAGCTGAGTCTCCATCTGGAGCGCGGAACCCACCACGCTTCCTAATTATGCCTGGGCTGCTAAGACCCACTCGAGAAGGTGTCTAGGGTGAGGCACCTTTCGCCATTCGAGAGGGCGCCTGCGGCCTACGTAAGTGGTGCAAACTTCTTGTCTTGAAGTTTGATTGGTCTTCCGCGTAAACCAAGCTCCTCAGTCTCTTTTCTCCACCGAATTTTCCTACTGAGCTCTCCTCATACTATTATTCTTGACATCTCTGATTAGCATATAAATAGTCGCCTAGGCCATCTCTCCTTCGAATACCCTGGATCAGTTGGGGCTGGTCCCGGCAGGTGGCGACCGAACAGGGACCTCAGGAGGCAATACTCAAAGAGCTGAGCAGACACGAACCACGCAATCAGCAGGCAATAAGCATGGAGCTCAGCAGTGACGAATCATGCTGCTCAACTGGCAATAATCAAGCACATGACCAGGCAGGAATCACGCAGCTCAGCTGGCAATTGTCAAGCAGATGAGCCGACAGGAATCACGCAGCTCAGATGGCAATTGTCATGCAGATGAGCCGGCAGGAATCACGCAGCTCAGCAGGCCCTGATCACGTGACTCTGCAGGCACTGATCACGTGGCTGATCAAGTCCAGATCACGTGACTGAGCAGGCACTGATCACGTGGCTATCATGCACTGATGACGTGACTGCGCATGCACTGATGAGGTGGCTGATCGGGCACTGATCACATGGCTCATCATGCACTGATCACGTGTTTCTCAGGCAATGATCAGTGACTGACAGGCGCTGATCATGGGACTGTGCACGCAGTGATCACGTGGCTATCATGCACTGATCACGTGACTGCGCATGCACTGATGACGTGGCTGTTCGGGCACTGATCACGGGTTTATCAGGCAGTGATCAGTGACTGACAGGCGCTGATCAGGGGACTGTGCACGCACTGATCAGGTGGCTGATCAGGAACTGACCACCTGACCGCGCATGCAGTGATCACGTGGCTAGTCGTTCACTGATCACGTGTTTATCATACGGTGATCACGTGACTGAGAGGCGCTGATCACGTGACTGTGCCGTCAGTGATCACGTGGCTGAGCAGGCACTGATATCGTGACTGAGCATGCACTGATCATGTGCCGGGAGCCGGGGAGGCATTCCACTCCGGACAAAGGTCATGAGGAAGGAGGCTCGGCATACGCAAATGCGGGATCGAGCCTCAGGAGTCCACCCGGATATTCTCGAGCATCTCCCCCCAAAAAAACCGGAGTCTGCCTACTCTATTGCTTTGTGCTCTCACCTCTGATTTCACTGGGGGCTGTCCCCCACCACCACCCCGCTCTCTCTGTCAAAGTGGTAACTTACAGCTCCAATTCATAAAGTTCCTTGTCATTCTTCCCTTTAACTTCCAGCTGAGTCTCCATCTGGAGAGCGGAACCCACCACGCTTCCTAATTATGCCTGGGCTGCTAAGACCCACTCGAGAAGGTGTCTAGGGTGAGGCACCTTTCGCTATTCGAGAGGGCGCCTGCGGCCTACGTAAGTGGTGCAAACTTCTTGTCTTGAAGTTTGATTGGTCTTCCGTGTAAACCAAGCTCCTCAGTCTCTTTTCTCCACCGAATTTTCCTACTGAGCTCTCCTCATACTATTATTCTTGACATCTCTGATTAGCACATAAATAGTCGCCTAGGCCATCTCTCCTTCGAATACCCTGGATCAGTTGGGGCTGGTCCCCGGCAGGTGGCGACCGAACAGGGACCTCAGGAGGCAATACTCAAAGAGCTGAGCAGACACGAACCACGGAATCAGCAGGCAATAAGCATGGAGCTCAGCAGTGACGAATCATGCTGCTCAACTGGCAATAATCAAGCACGTGACCAGGCAGGAATCACGCAGCTCAGCTGGCAATTGTCAAGCAGATGAGCCGACAGGAATCACGCAGCTCAGATGGCAATTGTCATGCAGATGAGCCGGCAGGAATCACGCAGCTCAGCAGGCCCTGATCACGTGACTCTGCAGGCACTGATCACGTGGCTGATCAAGTCCAGATCACGTGACTGAGCAGGCACTGATCACGTGGCTATCATGCACTGATGACGAGACTGCGCATGCACTGATGACGTGGCTGATCGGGCACTGATCACATGGCTCATCATGCACTGATCTCGTGTTTATCAGGCAATGATCAGTGACTGACAGTCGCTGATCATGGGACTGAGCAGGCACTGATCACGTGGCTATCATGCACTGATGACGAGACTGCGCATGCACTGATGACGTGGCTGATCGGGCACTGATCACATGGCTCATCATGCACTGATCACGTGTTTCTCAGGCAATGATCAGTGACTGACAGGCGCTGATCATGGGACTGTGCACGCACTGATCACGTGGCTATCATGCACTGATCACGTGACTTCGCATGACCTGATGACGTGGCTGTTCGGGCACTGATCACGGGTTTATCAGGCAGTGATCAGTGACTGACAGGCGCTGATCAGGGGATTGTGCACGCACTGATCAGGTGGCTGATCAGGAACTGACCACCTGACCGCGCATGCAGTGATCACCTGGCTGGTCGTTCACTGATCACGTGTTCATCATACGGTGATCACGTGACTGAGAGGCGCTGATCACGTGACTGTGCCGTCAGTGATCACGTGGCTGAGCAGGCACTGATATCGTGACTGAGCATGCACTGATCATGTGCCGGGAGCCGGGGAGGCATTCCACTCTGGACAAAGGTCATGAGGAAGGAGGCTCGGCATACGCAAATGCGGGATCGAGCCTCAGGAGTCCACCCGGATATTCTCGAGCATCTCCCCCCAAAAAAACCGGAGTCTGCCTACTGTATTGCTTTGTGCTCTCACCTCTGATTTCACTGGGGTCTGTCCCCCACCACCATCTCGCTCTCTCTGTCAAAGAGGTAACTTACAGCTCCAATTCATAAAGTTCCTTGTCATTCTTCCCTTTAACTTCCAGCTGAGTCTCCATCTGGAGCGCGGAACCCACCACGCTTCCTAATTATGCCTGGGCTGCTAAGACCCACTCGAGAAGGTGTCTAGGGTGAGGCACCTTTCGCCATTCGAGAGGGCGCTTGCGGCCTACGTAAGTGGTGCAAACTTCTTGTCTTGAAGTTTGATTGGTCTTCCGCGTAAACCAAGCTCCTCAGTCTCTTTTCTCCACCGAATTTTCCTACTGAGCTCTCCTCATACTATTATTCTTGACATCTCTGATTAGCACATAAATAGTCGCCTAGGCCATCTCTCCTTCGAATACCCTGGATCAGTTGGGGCTGGTCCCCGGCAGGTGGCGACCGAACAGGGACCTCAGGAGGCAATACTCAAAGAGCTGAGCAGACACGAACCACGCAATCAGCAGGCAATAAGCATGGAGCTCAGCAGTGACGAATCATGCTGCTCAACTGGCAATAATCAAGCACGTGACCAGGCAGGAATCACGCAGCTCAGCAGGCCCTAATCACGTGACTCTGCAGGCACTGATCACGTGGCTGATCAAGTACAGATCACGTGACTGAGCAGGCACTGATTACGTGGCTATCATGCACTGATGACGAGACTGCGCATGCACTGATGACGTAGCTGATCGGGCACTGATCACATGGCTCATCATGCACTGATCTCGTGTTTATCAGGCAATGATCAGTGACTGACAGGCGCTGATCATGGGACTGTGCACGCACTGATCACGTGGCTATCATGCACTGATCACGTGACTGCGCATGCACTGATGACGTGGCTGTTCGGGCACTGATCACGGGTTTATCAGGCAGTGATCAGTGACTGACAGGCGCTGATCAGGGGACTGTGCACGCACTGATCAGGTGGCTGATCAGGAACTGACCACCTGACCGCGCATGCAGTGATCACCTGGCTGGTCGTTCACTGATCACGTGTTCATCATACGGTGATCACGTGACTGAGAGGCGCTGATCACGTGACTGTGCCGTCAGTGATCACGTGGCTGAGCAGGCACTGATATCGTGACTGAGCATGCACTGATCATGTGCCGGGAGCCGGGGAGGAATTCCACTCTGGACAAAGGTCATGAGGAAGGAGGCTCGACATACGCAAATGCGGGATCGAGCCTCAGGAGTCCACCCGGATATTCTCGAGCATCTCCCCCCCAAAAAAACCGGAGTCTGCCTACTGTATTGCTTTGTGCTCTCACCTCTGATTTCACTGGGGGCTGTCCCCCACCAACATCTCGCTCTCTCTGTCAAAGAGGTAACTTACAGCTCCAATTCATAAAGTTCCTTGTCATTCTTCCCTTTAACTTCCAGCTGAGTCTCCATCTGGAGCGCGGAACCCACCACGCTTCCTAATTATGCCTGGGCTGCTAAGACCCACTCGGGAAGGTGTCTAGGCTGAGGCACCTTTCGCCATTCGAGAGGGCGCCTGCGGCCTACGTAAGTGGTGCAAACTTCTTGTCTTGAAGTTTGATTGGTCTTCCGCGTAAACCAAGCTACTCAGTCTCTTTTCTCCACCGAATTTTCCTACTGAGCTCTCCTCATACTATTATTCTTGACATCTCTGATTAGCATATAAATAGTCGCCTAGGCCATCTCTCCTTCGAATACCCTGGATCAGTTGGGGCTGGTCCCGGCAGGTGGCGACCGAACAGGGACCTCAGGAGGCAATACTCAAAGAGCTGAGCAGACACGAACCACGCAATCAGCAGGCAATAAGCATGGAGCTCAGCAGTGACGAATCATGCTGCTCAACTGGCAATAATCAAGCACGTGACCAGGCAGGAATCACGCAGCTCAGCTGGCAATTGTCAAGCAGATGAGCCGACAGGAATCACGCAGCTCAGATGGCAATTGTCATGCAGATGAGCCGGCAGGAATCACGCAGCTCAGCAGGCCCTGATCACGTGACTCTGCAGGCACTGATCACGTGGCTGATCAAGTCCAGATCACGTGACTGAGCAGGCACTGATCACGTGGCTATCATGCACTGATGACGAGACTGCGCATGCACTGATGACGTGGCTGATCGGGCACTGATCACATGGCTCATCATGCACTGATCACGTGTTTATCAGGCAATGATCAGTGACTGACAGGCGCTGATCATGGGACTGTGCACGCACTGATCACGTGGCTATCATGCACTGATCACGTGACTGCGCATGCACTGATGACGTGGCTGTTCGGGCACTGATCACGGGTTTATCAGGCAGTGATCAGTGACTGACAGGCGCTGATCAGGGGACTGTGCACGCACTGATCAGGTGGCTGATCAGGAACTGACCACCTGACCGCGCATGCAGTGATCACGTGGCTGGTCGTTCACTGATCACGTGTTTATCATACGGTGATCACGTGACTGAGAGGCGCTGATCACGTGACTGTGCCGTCAGTGATCACGTGGCTGAGCAGGCACTGATATCATGACTGAGCATGCACTGATCATGTGCCGGGAGCCGGGGAGGCATTCCACTCTGGACAAAGGTCATGAGGAAGGAGGCTCGGCATACGCAAATGCGGGAACGAGCCTCAGGAGTCCACCCGGATATTCTCGAGCATCTCCCCCCCAAAAAAACCGGAGTCTGCCTACTCTATTGCTTTGTGCTCTCACCTCTGATTTCACTGGGGGCTGTCCCCCACCACCATCTCGCTCTCTCTGTCAAAGAGGTAACTTACAGCTCCAATTCATAAAGTTCCTTGTCATTCTTCCCTTTAACTTCCAGCTGAGTCTCCATCTGGAGCGCGGAACCCACCACGCTTCCTAATTATGCCTGGGCTGCTAAGACCCACTCGAGAAGGTGTCTAGGGTGAGGCACCTTTCGCCATTCGAGAGGGCGCCTGCGGCCTACGTAAGTGGTGCAAACTTCTTGTCTTGAAGTTTGATTGGTCTTCCGCGTAAACCAAGCTCCTCAGTCTCTTTTCTCCACCGAATTTTCCTACTGAGCTCTCCTCATACTATTATTCTTGACATCTCTGATTAGCACATAAATAGTCGCCTAGGCCATCTCTCCTTCGAATACCCTGGATCAGTTGGGGCTGGTCCCCGGCAGGTGGCGACCGAACAGGGACCTCAGGAGGCAATACTCAAAGAGCTGAGCAGACACGAACCACGCAATCAGCAGGCAATAAGCATGGAGCTCAGCAGTGACGAATCATGCTGCTCAACTGGCAATAATCAAGCACGTGACCAGGCAGGAATCACGCAGCTCAGCAGGCCCTAATCACGTGACTCTGCAGGCACTGATCACGTGGCTGATCAAGTACAGATCACGTGACTGAGCAGGCACTGATCACGTGGCTATCATGCACTGATGACGTGACTGCGCATGCACTGATGACGTGGCTGATCGGGCACTGATCACATGGCTCATCATGCACTGATCACGTGTTTATCAGGCAATGATCAGTGACTGACAGGCGCTGATCATGGGACTGTGCACGCACTGATCACGTGGCTATCATGCACTGATCACGTGACTGCGCATGCACTGATGACGTGGCTGTTCGGGCACTGATCACGGGTTTATCAGGCAGTGATCAGTGACTGACAGGCGCTGATCAGGGGACTGTGCACGCACTGATCAGGTGGCTGATCAGGAACTGACCACCTGACCGCGCATGCAGTGATCACCTGGCTGGTCGTTCACTGATCACGTGTTTATCATACGGTGATCACGTGACTGAGAGGCGCTGATCACGTGACTGTGCCGTCAGTGATCACGTGGCTGAGCAGGCACTGATATCGTGACTGAGCATGCACTGATCATGTGCCGGGAGCCGGGGAGGAATTCCACTCTGGACAAAGGTCATGAGGAAGGAGGCTCGGCATACGCAAATGCGGGATCGAGCCTCAGGAGTCCACCCGGATATTCTCGAGCATCTCCCCCAAAAAAACCGGAGTCTGCCTACTGTATTGCTTTGTGCTCTCACCTCTGATTTCACTGGGGGCTGTCCCCCACCAACATCTCGCTCTCTCTGTCAAAGAGTTAACTTACAGCTCCAATTCATAAAGTTCCTTGTCATTCTTCCCTTTAACTTCCAGCTGAGTCTCCATCTGGAGCGCGGAACCCACCACGCTTCCTAATTATGCCTGGGCTGCTAAGACCCACTCGGGAAGGTGTCTAGGGTGAGGCACCTTTCGCCATTCGAGAGGGCGCCTGCGGCCTACGTAAGTGGTGCAAACTTCTTGTCTTGAAGTTTGATTGGTCTTCCGCGTAAACCAAGCTCCTCAGTCTCTTTTCTCCACCGAATTTTCCTACTGAGCTCTCCTCATACTATTATTCTTGACATCTCTGATTAGCATATAAATAGTCGCCTAGGCCATCTCTCCTTCGAATACCCTGGATCAGTTGGGGCTGGTCCCTGGCAGGTGGCGACAGAACAGGGACCTCAGGAGGCAATACTCAAAGAGCTGAGCAGACACGAACCACGCAATCAGCAGGCAATAAGCATGGAGCTCAGCAGTGACGAATCATGCTGCTCAACTGGCAATAATCAAGCACGTGACCAGGCAGGAATCACGCAGCTCAGCTGGCAATTGTCAAGCAGATGAGCCGACAGGAATCACGCAGCTCAGATGGCAATTGTCATGCAGATGAGCCGGCAGGAATCACGCAGCTCAGCAGGCCCTGATCACGTGACTCTGCAGGCACTGATCACGTGGCTGATCAAGTCCAGATCACGTGACTGAGCAGGCACTGATCACGTGGCTATCATGCACTGATGACGTGACTGCGCATGCACTGATGACGTGGCTGATCGGGCACTGATCACATGGCTCATCATGCACTGATCACGTGTTTATCAGGCAATGCTCAGTGACTGACAGGCGCTGATCATGGGACTGTGCACGCACTGATCACGTGGCTATCATGCACTGATCACGTGACTGCGCATGCACTGATGACGTGGCTGTTCGGGCACTGATCACGGGTTTATCAGGCAGTGATCAGTGACTGACAGGCGCTGATCAGGGGACTGTGCACGCACTGATCAGGTGGCTGATCAGGAACTGACCACCTGACCGCGCATGCAGTGATCACCTGGCTGGTCGTTCACTGATCACGTGTTTATCATACGGTGATCACGTGACTGAGAGGCGCTGATCACGTGACTGTGCCGTCAGTGATCACGTGGCTGAGCAGGCACTGATATCGTGACTGAGCATGCACTGATCATGTGCCGGGAGCCGGGGAGGCATTCCACTCTGGACAAAGGTCATGAGGAAGGAGGCTCGGCATACGCAAATGCGGGATCGAGCCTCAGGAGTCCACCCGGATATTCTCGAGCATCTCCCCCCAAAAAAACCGGAGTCTGCCTACTCTATTGCTTTGTGCTCTCACCTCTGATTTCACTGGGGGCTGTCCCCCACCACCATCTCGCTCTCTCTGTCAAAGAGGTAACTTACAGCTCCAATTCATAAAGTTCCTTGTCATTCTTCCCTTTAACTTCCAGCTGAGTCTCCATCTGGAGCGCGGAACCCACCACGCTTACTAATTATGCCTGGGCTGCTAAGACCCACTCGAGAAGGTGTCTAGGGTGAGGCACCTTTCGCCATTCGAGAGGGCGCCTGCGGCCTATGTAAGTGGTGCAAACTTCTTGTCTTGAAGTTTGATTGGTCTTCCGCGTAAACCAAGCTCCTCAGTCTCTTTTCTCCACCGAATTTTCCTACTGAGCTCTCCTCATACTATTATTCTTGACATCTCTGATTAGCATATAAATAGACGCCTAGGCCATCTCTCCTTCGAATACCCTGGATCAGTTGGGGCTGGTCCCCGGCAGGTGGCGACCGAACAGGGACCTCAGGAGGCAATACTCAAAGAGCTGAGCAGACACGAACCACGCAATCAGCAGGCAATAAGCATGGAGCTCAGCAGTGACGAATCATGCTGCTCAACTGGCAATAATCAAGCACGTGACCAGGCAGGAATCACGCAGCTCAGCTGGGAATTGTCAAGCAGATGAGCCGACAGGAATCACGCAGCTCAGATGGCAATTGTCATGCAGATGAGCCGGCAGGAATCACGAAGCTCAGCAGGCCCTGATCACGTGACTCTGCAGGCACTGATCACGTGGCTGATCAAGCTGATCAAGTCCAGCACTGATCGTGATCTGAGATCATGCACTGATCATGACTGGCACTGATCATGCACTGATGACGTGACTGCGCATGCACTGATGACGTGGCTGATCGGGCACTGATCACATGGCTCATCATGCACTGATCACGTGTTTATCAGGCAATGATCAGTGACTGACAGGCGCTGATCATGGGACTGTGCACGCACTGATCACGTGGCTATCATGCACTGATCACGTGACTGCGCATGCACTGATGACGTGGCTGTTCGGGCACTGATCACGGGTTTATCAGGCAGTGATCAGTGACTGACAGGCGCTGATCAGGGGACTGTGCACGCACTGATCAGGTGGCTGATCAGGAACTGACCACCTGACCGCGCATGCAGTGATCACCTGGCTGGTCGTTCACTGATCACGTGTTTATCATACGGTGATCACGTGACTGAGAGGCGCTGATCACGTGACTGTGCCGTCAGTGATCACGTGGCTGAGCAGGCACTGATATCGTGACTGAGCATGCACTGATCATGTGCCGGGAGCCGGGGAGGCATTCCACTCTGGACAAAGGTCATGAGGAAGGAGGCTCGGCATACGCAAATTCGGGATCGAGCCTCAGGAGTCCACCCGGATATTCTCGAGCATCTCCCCCCAAAAAAACCGGAGTCTGCCTACTGTATTGCTTTGTGCTCTCACCTCTGATTTCACTGGGGGCTGTCCCCCACCACCATCTCGCTCTCTCTGTCAAAGAGGTAACTTACAGCTCCAATTCATAAAGTTCCTTGTCATTCTTCCCTTTAACTTCCAGCTGAGTCTCCATCTGGAGCGCGGAACCCACCACGCTTCCTAATTATGCCTGGGCTGCTAAGACCCACTCGAGAAGGTGTCTAGGGTGAGGCACCTTTCGCCATTCGAGAGGGCGCCTGCGGCCTACGTAAGTGGTGCAAACTTCTTGTCTTGAAGTTTGATTGGTCTTCCGCGTAAACCAAGCTCCTCAGTCTCTTTTCTCCACCGAATTTTCCTACTGAGCTCTCCTCATACTATTATTCTTGACATCTCTGATTAGCACATAAATAGTCGCCTAGGCCATCTCTCCTTCGAATACCCTGGATCAGTTGGGGCTGGTCCCCGGCAGGTGGCGACCGAACAGGGACCTCAGGAGGCAATACTCAAAGAGCTGAGCAGACACGAACCACGCAATCAGCAGGCAATAAGCATGGAGCTCAGCAGTGACGAATCATGCTGCTCAACTGGCAATAATCAAGCACGTGACCAGGCAGGAATCACGCAGCGCAGCTGGCAATTGTCAAGCAGATGAGCCGACGGGAATCACGCAGCTCAGATGGCAATTGTCATGCAGATGAGCCGGCAGGAATCACGCAGCTCAGCAGGCCCTGATCACGTGACTCTGCAGGCACTGATCACGTGGCTGATCAAGTCCAGATCACGTGACTGAGCAGGCACTGATCACGTGGCTATCATGCACTGATGACGTGACTGCGTATGCACTGATGACGTGGCTGATCGGGCACTGATCACATGGCTCATCATGCACTGATCACGTGTTTCTCAGGCAATGATCAGTGACTGACAGGCGCTGATCATGGGACTGTGCACGCAGTGATCACGTGGCTATCATGCACTGATCACGTGACTTCGCATGACCTGATGACGTGGCTGTTCGGGCACTGATCACGGGTTTATCAGGCAGTGATCAGTGACTGACAGGCGCTGATCAGGGGACTGTGCACGCACTGATCAGGTGGCTGATCAGGAACTGACCACCTGACCGCGCATGCAGTGATCACCTGGCTGGTCGTTCACTGATCACGTGTTCATCATACGGTGATCACGTGACTGAGAGGCGCTGATCACGTGACTGTGCCGTCAGTGATCACGTGGCTGAGCAGGCACTGATATCGTGACTGAGCATGCACTGATCATGTGCTGGGAGCCGGGGAGGCATTCCACTCTGGACAAAGGTCATGAGGAAGGAGGCTCGGCATACGCAAATGCGGGATCGAGCCTCAGGAGTCCACCCGGATATTCTCGAGCATCTCCCCCCCAAAAAAACCGGAGTCTGCCTACTCTATTGCTTTGTGCTCTCACCTCTAATTTCACTGGGGGCTGTCCCCCACCACCACCCCGCTCTCTCTGTCAAAGAGGTAACTTACAGCTCCAATTCATAAAGTTCCTTGTCATTCTTCCCTTTAACTTCCAGCTGAGTCTCCATCTGGAGCGCGGAACCCACCACGCTTCCTAATTATGCCTGGGCTGCTAAGACCCACTCGAGGAGGTGTCTAGGGTGAGGCACCTTTCGCCATTCGAGAGGGCGCCTGCGGCCTACGTAAGTGGTGCAAACTTCTTGTCTTGAAGTTTGATTGGTCTTCCGCGTAAACCAAGCTCCTCAGTCTCTTTTCTCCACCGAATTTTCCTACTGAGCTCTCCTCATACTATTATTCTTGACATCTCTGATTAGCACATAAATAGTCGCCTAGGCCATCTCTCCTTCGAATACCCTGGATCAGTTGGGGCTGGTCCCCGGCAGGTGGCGACCGAACAGGGACCTCAGGAGGCAATACTCAAAGAGCTGAGCAGACACGAACCACGCAATCAGCAGGCAATAAGCATGGAGCTCAGCAGTGACGAATCATGCTGCTCAACTGGCAATAATCAAGCACGTGACCAGGCAGGAATCACGCAGCTCAGCTGGGAATTGTCAAGCAGATGAGCCGACAGGAATCACGCAGCTCAGATGGCAATTGTCATGCAGATGAGCCGGCAGGAATCACGCAGCTCAGCAGGCCCTGATCACGTGACTCTGCAGGCACTGATCACGTGGCTGATCAAGTCCAGATCACGTGACTGAGCAGGCACTGATCACGTGGCTATCATGCACTGATGACGTGACTGATCGCACTGATCACATGATCATGCACTGATCACGTGATCAGGCTGATCAGTGACTGACAGGCTGATCATGACTGTGCACTGATCACGTGGCTATCATGCACTGATCACGTGGCTATCATGCACTGATCACGTGACTGCTCATGCACTGATGACGTGGCTGAACTGATCACGGATCAGGCATGATCAGTGACTGACATGCTGATCAGACTGTGCACGCACTGATCACGTGGCTATCATGCACTGATCACGTGACTGCGCATGCACTGATGACGTGGCTGTTCGGGCACTGATCACGGGTTTATCAGGCAGTGATCAGTGACTGACAGGCGCTGATCATGGGACTGTGCACGCACTGATCACGTGGCTATCATGCACTGATCACGTGACTGCGCATGCACTGATGACGTGGCTGTTCGGGCACTGATCACGGGTTTATCAGGCAGTGATCAGTGACTGACAGGCGCTGATCAGGGGACTGTGCACGCACTGATCAGGTGGCTGATCAGGAACTGACCACCTGACCGCGCATGCAGTGATCACCTGGCTGGTCGTTCACTGATCACGTGTTTATCATACGGTGATCACGTGACTGAGAGGCGCTGATCACGTGACTGTGCCGTCAGTGATCACGTGGCTGAGCAGGCACTGATATCGTGACTGAGCATGCACTGATCATGTGCCGGGAGCCGGGGAGGCATTCCACTCTGGACAAAGGTCATGAGGAAGGAGGCTCGACATACGCAAATGCGGGATCGAGCCTCAGGAGTCCACCCGGATATTCTCGAGCATCTCCCCCCAAAAAACCGGAGTCTGCCTACTGTATTGCTTTGTGCTCTCACCTCTGATTTCACTGGGGGCTGTCCCCCACCACCATCTCGCTCTCTCTGTCAAAGAGGTAACTTAGAGCTCCAATTCATAAAGTTCCTTGTCATTCTTCCCTTTAACTTCCAGCTGAGTCTCCATCTGGAGCGCGGAACCCACCACGCTTCCTAATTATGCCTGGGCTGCTAAGACCCACTCGAGAAGGTGTCTAGGGTGAGGCACCTTTCGCCATTCGAGAGGGCGCCTGCGGCCTACGTAAGTGGTGCAAACTGCTTGTCTTGAAGTTTGATTGGTCTTCCGCGTAAACCAAGCTACTCAGTCTCTTTTCTTCACCGAATTTCCTACTGAGCTCTCCTCATACTATTATTCTTGACATCTCTGATTAGCATATAAATAGTCGCCTAGGCCATCTCTACTTCGAATACCCTGGATCAGTTGGGGCTGGTCCCCGGCAGGTGGCGACCGAACAGGGACCTCAGGAGGCAATACTCAAAGAGCTGAGCAGACACGAACCACGCAATCAGCAGGCAATAAGCATGGAGCTCAGCAGTGACAAATCATGCTGCTCAACTGGCAACAATCAAGCACGTGACCAGGCAGGAATCACGCAGCTCAGCTGGCAATTGTAAAGCAGATGAGCCGACAGGAATCACGCAGCTCAGATGGCAATTGTCATGCAGATGAGCCTGCAGGAATCACGCAGCTCAGCAGGCCCTGATCACGTGACTCTGCAGGCACTGATCACGTGGCTGATCAAGTCCAGATCACGTGACTGAGCAGGCACTGATCACGTGGCTATCATGCACTGATGACGAGACTGCGCATGCACTGATGACGTGGCTGATCGGGCACTGATCACATGGCTCATCATGCACTGATCACGTGTTTATCAGGCAATGATCAGTGACTGACAGGCGCTGATCATGGGACTGTGCACGCACTGATCACGTGGCTATCATGCACTGATCACGTGACTGCGCATGCACTGATGACGTGGCTGTTCGGGCACTGATCACGGGTTTATCAGGCAGTGATCAGTGACTGACAGGCGCTGATCAGGGGACTGTGCACGCACTGATCAGGTGGCTGATCAGGAACTGACCACCTGACCGTGCATGCAGTGATCACCTGGCTGGTCGTTCACTGATCACGTGTTTATCATACGGTGATCACGTGACTGAGAGGCGCTGATCACGTGACTGTGCCGTCAGTGATCACGTGGCTGAGCAGGCACTGATATCGTGACTGAGCATGCACTGATCATGTGCCGGGAGCCGGGGAGGCATTCCACTCTGGACAAAGGTCATGAGGAAGGAGGCTCGGCATACGCAAATGCGGGATCGAGCCTCAGGAGTCCACCCGGATATTCTCGAGCATCTCCCCCAAAAAAACCGGAGTCTGCCTACTGTATTGCTTTGTGCTCTCACCTCTGATTTCACTGGGGGCTGTCCCCCACCACCATCTCGCTCTCTCTGTCAAAGAGGTAACTTACAGCTCCAATTCATAAAGTTCCTTGTCATTCTTCCCTTTAACTTCCAGCTGAGTCTCCATCTGGAGCGCGGAACCCACCACGCTTCCTAATTATGCCTGGGCTGCTAAGACCCACTCGAGAAGGTGTCTAGGGTGAGGCACCTTTCGCCATTCGAGAGGGCGCCTGCGGCCTACGTAAGTGGTGCAAACTTCTTGTCTTGAAGTTTGATTGGTCTTCCGCGTAAACCAAGCTCCTCAGTCTCTTTTCTCCACCGAATTTTGCTACTGAGCTCTCCTCATACTATTATTCTTGACATCTCTGATTAGCATATAAATAGTCGCCTCGGCCATCTCTCCTTCGAATACCCTGGATCAGTTGGGGCTGGTCCCCGGCAGGTGGCGACCGAACAGGAACCTCAGGAGGCAATTCTCAAAGAGCTGAGCAGACACGAACCACGCAATCAGCAGGCAATAAGCATGGAGCTCAGCAGTGACGAATCATGCTGCTCAACTGGCAATAATCAAGCACGTGACCAGGCAGGAATCACGCAGCTCAGCTGGCAATTGTCAGGCAGATGAGCCGACAGGAATCACGCAGCTCAGATGGCAATTGTCATGCAGATGAGCCGGCAGGAATCACGCAGCTCAGCAGGCCCTGATCACGTGACTCTGCAGGCACTGATCACGTGGCTGATCAAGTCCAGATCACGTGACTGAGCAGGCACTGATCACGTGACTATCATGCACTGATGACGAGACTGCCCATGCACTGATGACGTGGCTGATCGGGCACTGATCACATGGCTCATCATGCACTGATCACGTGTTTATCAGGCAATGATCAGTGACTGACAGGCGCTGATCATGGGACTGTGCACGCACTGATCACGTGGCTATCATGCACTGATCACGTGACTGCGCATGCACTGATGACGTGGCTGTTCGGGCACTGATCACGGGTTTATCAGGCAGTGAACAGTGACTGACAGGCGCTGATCAGGGGACTGTGCACGCATTGATCAGGTGGCTGATCAGGAACTAACCACCTGACCGCGCATGCAGTGATCACCTGGCTGGTCGTTCACTGATCACGTGTTCATCATATGGTGATCACGTGACTGAGAGGCGCTGACCACGTGACTGTGCCGTCAGTGATCACGTGGCTGAGCAGGCACTGATATCGTGACTGAGCATGCACTGATCATGTGCCGGGAGCCGGGGAGGCATTCCACTCTGGACAAAGGTCATGAGGAAGGAGGCTCGGCATACGCAAATGCGGGATCGAGCCTCAGGAGTCCACCCGGATATTCTCGAGCATCTCCCCCCAAAAAAACCGGAGTCTGCCTACTGTATTGCTTTGTGCTCTCACCTCTGATTTCACTGGGGGCTGTCCCCCACCACCATCCCGCTCTCTCTGTCAAAGACGTAACTTACAGCTCCAATTCATAAAGTTCCTTGTCATTCTTCCCTTTAACTTCCAGCTGAGTCTCCATCTGGAGCGCGGAACCCACCACGCTTCCTAATTATGCCTGGGCTGCTAAGACCCACTCGAGAAGGTGTCTAGGGTGAGGCACCTTTCGCCATTCGAGAGGGCGCCTGCGGCCTACGTAAGTGGTGCAAACTTCTTGTCTTGAAGTTTGATTGGTCTTCCGCGTAAACCAAGCTCCTCAGTCTCTTTTCTCCACCGAATTTTCCTACTGAGCTCTCCTCATACTATTATTCTTGACATCTCTGATTAGCACATAAATAGTCGCCTAGGCCATCTCTCCTTCGAATACCCTGGATCAGTTGGGGCTGGTCCCCGGCAGGTGGCGACCGAACAGGGACCTCAGGAGGCAATTCTCAAAGAGCTGAGCAGACACGAACCACGCAATCAGCAGGCAATAAGCATGGAGCTCAGCAGTGACGAATCATGCTGCTCAACTGGCAATAATCAAGCACGTGACCAGGCAGGAATCACGCAGCTCAGCTGGCAATTGTCAAGCAGATGAGCCGACAGGAATCACGCAGCTCAGATGGCAATTGTCATGCAGATGAGCCGGCAGGAATCACGCAGCTCAGCAGGCCCTGATCACGTGACTCTGCAGGCACTGATCACGTGGCTGATCAAGTCCAGATCACGTGACTGAGCAGGCACTGATCACGTGACTATCATGCACTGATGACGAGACTGCGCATGCACTGATGACGTGGCTGATCGGGCACTGATCACATGGCTCATCATGCACTGATCACGTGTTTCTCAGGCAATGATCAGTGACTGACAGGCGCTGATCATGGGACTGTGCACGCACTGATCACGTGGCTATCATGCACTGATCACGTGACTGCGCATGCACTGATGACGTGGCTGTTCGGGCACTGATCACGGGTTTATCAGGCAGTGATCAGTGACTGACAGGCGCTGATCAGGGGACTGTGCACGCACTGATCAGGTGGCTGATCAGGAACTGACCACCTGACCGCGCATGCAGTGATCACCTGGCTGGTCGTTCACTGATCACGTGTTCATCATACGGTGATCACGTGACTGAGAGGCGCTGATCACGTGACTGTGCCGTCAGTGATCACGTGGCTGAGCAGGCACTGATATCGTGACTGAGCATGCACTGATCATGTGCCGGGAGCCGGGGAGGCATTCCACTCTGGACAAAGGTCATGAGGAAGGAGGCTCGGCATACGCAAATGCGGGATCGAGCCTCAGGAGTCCACCCGGATATTCTCGAGCATCTCCCCCAAAAAAACCGGAGTCTGCCTACTGTATTGCTTTGTGCTCTCACCTCTGATTTCACTGGGGGCTGTCCCCCACCACCAGCTCGCTCTCTCTGTCAAAGAGGTAACTTACAGCTCCAATTCATAAAGTTCCTTGTCATTCTTCCCTTTAACTTCCAGCTGAGTCTCCATCTGGAGCGCGGAACCCACCACGCTTCCTAATTATGCCTGGGCTGCTAAGACCCACTCGAGAAGGTGTCTAGGCTGAGGCACCTTTCGCCATTCGAGAGGGTGCCTGCGGCCTACGTAAGTGGTGCAAACTTCTTGTCTTGAAGTTTGATTGGTCTTCCGCGTAAACCAAGCTCCTCAGTCTCTTTTCTCCACCGAATTTTCCTACTGAGCTCTCCTCATACTATTATTCTTGACATCTCTGATTAGCACATAAATAGTCGCCTAGGCCATCTCTCCTTCGAATACCCTGGATCAGTTGGGGCTGGTCCCCGGCAGGTGGCGACCGAACAGGGACCTCAGGAGGCAATACTCAAAGAGCTGAGCAGACACGAACCACGCAATCAGCAGGCAATAAGCATGGAGCTCAGCAGTGACGAATCATGCTGCTCAACTGGCAATAATCAAGCACGTGACCAGGCAGGAATCACGCAGCTCAGCTGGCAATTGTCAAGCAGATGAGCCGACAGGAATCACGCAGCTCAGATGGCAATTGTCATGCAGATGAGCCGGCAGGAATCACGCAGCTCAGCAGGCCCTGATCACGTGACTCTGCAGGCACTGATCACGTGGCTGATCAAGTCCAGATCACGTGACTGAGCAGGCACTGATTACGTGGCTATCATGCACTGATGACGAGACTGCGCATGCACTGATGACGTGGCTGATCGGGCACTGATCACATGGCTCATCATGCACTGATCACGTGTTTATCAGGCAATGATCAGTGACTGACAGGCGCTGATCATGGGACTGTGCACGCACTGATCACGTGGCTATCATGCACTGATCACGTGACTGCGCATGCACTGATGACGTGGCTGTTCGGGCACTGATCACGGGTTTCTCAGGCAGTGATCAGTGACTGACAGGCGCTGATCAGGGGACTGTGCACGCACTGATCAGGTGGCTGATCAGGAACTGACCACCTGACCGCGCATGCAGTGATCACCTGGCTGGTCGTTCACTGATCACGTGTTCATCATACGGTGATCACGTGACTGAGAGGCGCTGATCACGTGACTGTGCCGTCAGTGATCACGTGGCTGAGCAGGCACTGATATCGTGACTGAGCATGCACTGATCATGTGCCGGGAGCCGGGGAGGCATTCCACTCTGGACAAAGGTCATGAGGAAGGAGGCTCGGCATACGCAAATGCGGGATCGAGCCTCAGGAGTCCACCCGGGTATTCTCGAGCATCTCCCCCCAAAAAAACCGGAGTCTGCCTACTGTATTGCTTTGTGCTCTCACCTCTGATTTCACTGGGGGCTGTCCCCCACCACCATCTCGCTCTCTCTGTCAAAGAGGTAACTTACAGCTCCAATTCTTAAAGTTCCTTGTCATTCTTCCCTTTAACTTCCAGCTGAGTCTCCATCTGGAGCGCGGAACCCACCACGCTTCCTAATTATGCCTGGGCTCCTAAGACCCACTCGAGAAGGTGTCTAGGGTGAGGCACCTTTCGCCATTCGAGAGGGCGCCTGCGGCCTACGTAAGTGGTGCAAACTTCTTGTCTTGAAGTTTGATTGGTCTTCTGCGTAAACCAAGCTACTCAGTTTCTTTTCTCCACCGAATTTTCCTACTGAGCTCTCCTCATACCATTATTCTTGACATCTCTGATTAGCATATAAATAGTCGCCTAGGCCATCTCTCCTTCGAATACCCTGGATCATTTGGGGCTGGTCCCCGGCTGGTGGCGACCGAACAGGGACATCAGGAGGCAATACTCAAAGAGCTGAGCAGACACGAACCACGCAATCAGCAGGCAATAAGCATGGAGCTCAGCAGTGACGAATCATGCTGCTCAACTGGCAATAATCAACACGTGACCAGGCAGGAATCACGCAGCTCAGCTGGCAATTGTCAAGCAGATGAGCCGACAGGAATCACGCAGCTCAGATGGCAATTGTCATGCAGATGAGCCGGCAGGAATCACGCAGCTCAGCAGGCCCTGATCACGTGACTCTGCAGGCACTGATCACGTGGCTGATCAAGTCCAGATCACGTGACTGAGCAGGCACTGATCACGTGGCTATCATGCACTGATGACGTGACTGCGCATGCACTGATGACGTGGCTGATCGGGCACTGATCACATGGCTCATCATGCACTGATCACGTGTTTCTCAGGCAATGATCAGTGACTGACAGGCGCTGATCATGGGACTGTGCACGCACTGATCACGTGGCTATCATGCACTGATCACGTGACTGCGCATGCACTGATGACGTGGCTGTTCGGGCACTGATCACGGGTTTATCAGGCAGTGATCAGTGACTGACAGGCGCTGATCAGGGGACTGTGCACGCACTGATCAGGTGGCTGATCAGGAACTGACCACCTGACCGCGCAAGCAGTGATCACCTGGCTGGTCGTTCACTGATCACGTGTTTATCATACGGTGATCACGTGACTGAGAGGCGCTGATCACGTGACTGTGCCGTCAGTGATCACGTGGCTGAGCAGGCACTGATATCGTGACTGAGCATGCACTGATCATGTGCCGGGAGCCGGGGAGGCATTCCACTCTGGACAAAGGTCATGAGGAAGGAGGCTCGGCATACGCAAATGCGGGATCGAGCCTCAGGAGTCCACCCGGATATTCTCGAGCATCTCCCCCCAAAAAACCGGAGTCTGCCTACTGTATTGCTTTGTGCTCTCACCTCTGATTTCACTGGGGGCTGTCCCCCACCACCATCCCGCTCTCTCTGTCAAAGAGGTAACTTACAGCTCCAATTCATAAAGTTCCTTGTCATTCTTCCCTTTAACTTCCAGCTGAGTCTCCATCTGGAGCGCGGAACCCACCACGCTTCTAATTATGCCTGGGCTGCTAAGACCCACTCGAGAAGGTGTCTAGGGTGAGGCACCTTTCGCCATTCGAGAGGGCGCCTGCGGCCTACGTAAGTGGTGCAAACTTCTTGTCTTGAAGTTTGATTGGTCTTCCGCGTAAACCAAGCTCCTCAGTCTCTTTTCTCCACCGAATTTTCCTACTGAGCTCTCCTCATACTATTATTCTTGACATCTCTGATTAGCACATAAATAGTCGCCTAGGCCATCTCTCCTTCGAATACCCTGGATCAGTTGGGGCTGGTCCCTGACAGGTGGCGACCGAACAGAGACCTCAGGAGGCAATACTCAAAGAGCTGAGCAGACACGAACCACGCAATCAGCAGGCAATAAGCATGGAGCTCAGCAGTGACGAATCATGCTGCTCAACTGGCAATAATCAAGCACGTGACCAGGCAGGAATCACGCAGCTCAGCTGGCAATTGTCAAGCAGATGAGCCGGCAGGAATCACGCAGCTCAGCAGGCCCTGATCACGTGACTCTGCAGGCACTGATCACGTGGCTGATCAAGTCCAGATCACGTGACTGAGCAGGCACTGATCACGTGGCTATCATGCACTGATGACGTGACTGCGCATGCACTGATGACGTGGCTGATCGGGCACTGATCACATGGCTCATCATGCACTGATCACGTGTTTCTCAGGCAATGATCAGTGACTGACAGGCGCTGATCATGGGACTCTGCACGCACTGATCACGTGGCTATCATGCACTGATCACGTGACTTCGCATGCACTGATGACGTGGCTGTTCGGGCACTGATCACGGGTTTATCAGGCAGTGATCAGTGACTGACAGGCGCTGATCAGGGGACTGTGCACGCACTGATCAGGTGGCTGATCAGGAACTGACCACCTGACCGCGCATGCAGTGATCACCTGGCTGGTCGTTCACTGATCACGTGTTTATCATACGGTGATCACGTGACTGAGAGGCGCTGATCACGTGACTGTGCCGTCAGTGCCACGTGGCTGAGCAGGCACTGATATCGTGACTGAGCATGCACTGATCATGTGCCGGGAGCCGGGGAGGCATTCCACTCTGGACAAAGGTCAGGAGGAAGGAGGCTCGGCATATGCAAATGCGGGATCGAGCCTCAGGAGTCCACCCGGATATTCTCGAGCATCTCCCCCCCAAAAAAACCGGAGTCTGCCTACTGTATTGCTTTGTGCTCTCACCTCTGATTTCACTGGGGGCTGTCCCCCACCACCATCTCGCTCTCTCTGTCAAAGAGGTAACTTACAGCTCCAATTCATAAAGTTCCTTGTCATTCTTCCCTTTAACTTCCAGCTGAGTCTCCATCTGGAGCGCGGAACCCACCACGCTTCCTAATTATGCCTGGGCTGCTAAGACCCACTCGAGAAGGTGTCTAGGCTGAGGCACCTTTCGCCATTCGAGAGGGCGCCTGCGGCCTACGTAAGTGGTGCAAACTTCTTGTCTTGAAGTTTGATTGGTCTTCCGCGTAAACCAAGCTCCTCAGTCTCTTTTCTCCACCGAATTTTCCTACTGAGCTCTCCTCATACTATTATTCTTGACATCTCTGATTAGCATATAAATAGTCGCCTAGGCCATCTCTCCTTCGAATACCCTGGATCAGTTGGGGCTGGTCCCCGGCAGGTGGCGACCGAACAGGGACCTCAGGAGGCAATACTCAAAGAGCTGAGCAGACACGAACCACGCAATCAGCAGGCAATAAGCATGGAGCTCAGCAGTGACGAATCATGCTGCTCAACTGGCAATAATCAAGCACGGGACCAGGCAGGAATCACGCAGCTCAGCTGGCAATTGTCAAGCAGATGAGCCGACAGGAATCACGCAGCTCAGATGGCAATTGTCATGCAGATGAGCCGGCAGAATCACGCAGCTCAGCTGGCAATTGTTATGCAGATGAGCCGGCAGGAATCACGCAGCTCAGCAGGCCCTGATCACGTGACTCTGCAGGCACTGATCACGTGGCTGATCAAGTCCAGATCACGTGACTGAGCAGGCACTGATCACGTGGCTATCATGCACTGATGACGTGACTGTGCATGCACTGATGACGTGGCTGATCGGGCACTGATCACATGGCTCATCATGCACTGATCACGTGTTTCTCAGGCAATGATCAGTGACTGACAAGCGCTGATCATGGGACTGTGCACGCACTGATCACGTGGCTATCATGCACTGATGACGTGACTGCGCATGCACTGATGACGTGGCTGTTCGGGCACTGATCACGGGTTTATCAGGCAGTGATCAGTGACTGACAGGCGCTGATCAGGGGACTGTGCACGCACTGATCAGGTGGCTGATCAGGAACTGACCACCTGACCGCGCATGCAGTGATCACCTGGCTGGTCGTTCACTGATCACGTGTTTATCATACGGTGATCACGTGACTGAGAGGCGCTGATCACGTGACTGTGCCGTCAGTGATCACGTGGCTGAGCAGGCACTGATATCGTGACTGAGCATGCACTGATCATGTGCCGGGAGCCGGGGAGGCATTCCACTCTGGACAAAAGTCAGGAGGAAGGAGGCTCGGCATATGCAAATGCGGGATCGAGCCTCAGGAATCCACCCGGATATTCTCGAGCATCTCCCCCCCAAAAAAACCGGAGTCTGCCTACTGTATTGCTTTGTGCTCTCACCTCTGATTTCACTGGGGGCTGTCCCCCACCACCATCTCGCTCTCTCTGTCAAAGAGGTAACTTACAGCTCCAATTCATAAAGTTCCTTGTCATTCTTCCCTTTAACTTCCAGCTGAGTCTCCATCTGGAGCGCGGAACCCACCATGCTTCCTAATTATGCCTGGGCTGCTAAGACCCACTCGAGAAGGTGTCTAGGGTGAGGCACCTTTCGCCATTCGAGAGGGCGCCTGCGGCCTACGTAAGTGGTGCAAACTTCTTGTCTTGAAGTTTGATTGGTCTTCCGCGTAAACCAAGCTCCTCAGTCTCTTTTCTCCACCGAATTTTCCTACTGAGCTCTCCTCATACTATTATTCTTGACATCTCTGATTAGCATATAAATAGTCGCCTAGGCCATCTCTCCTTCGAATACCCTGGATCAGTTCGGGCTGGTCCCCGGCAGGTGGCAACCGAACAGGGACCTCAGGAGGCAATACTCAAAGAGCTGAGCAGACACGAACCACGCAATCAGCAGGCAATAAGCATGGAGCTCAGCAGTGACGAATCATGCTGCTCAACTGGCAATAATCAAGCACGTGACCAGGCAGGAATCACGCAGCTCAGCTGGCAATTGTCAAGCAGATGAGCCGACAGGAATCACGCAGCTCAGCTGGCAATTGTCATGCAGATGAGCCAGCAGGAATCACGCAGCTCAGCAGGCCCTGATCACGTGACTCTGCAGGCACTGATCACGTGGCTGATCAAGTCCAGATCACGTGACTGAGCAGGCACTGATCACGTGGCTATCATGCACTGATGACGTGGCTGATCGGGCACTAATCACATGGCTCATCATGCACTGATCACGTGTTTCTCAGGCAATGATAAGTGACTGACAGGCGCTGATCATGGACTGTGCACGCACTGATCACGTGGCTATCATGCACTGATCACGTGACTGCGCATGCACTGATGACGTGGCTGTTCGGGCACTGATCACGGGTTTATCAGGCAGTGATCAGTGACTGACAGGCGCTGATCAGGGGACTGTGCACGCCCTGATCAGGTGTCTGATCAGGAACTGACCACCTGACCGCGCATGCAGTGATCACCTGGCTGGTCGTTCACTGATCACGTGTTCATCATACGGTGATCACGTGACTGAGAGGCGCTGATCACGTGACTGTGCCGTCAGTGATCACGTGGCTGAGCAGGCACTGATATCGTGACTGAGCATGCACTGATCATGTGCCGGGAGCCGGGGAGGGATTCCACTCTGGACAACGGTCATGAGGAAGGAGGCTCGGCATACGCAAATGCGGGATCGAGCCTCAGGAGTCCACCTGGATATTCTCGAGCATCTCCCCCCCAAAAACACCGGAGTCTGCCTACTGTATTGCTTTGTGCTCTCATCTCTGATTTCACTGGGGGCTGTCCCCCACCACCATCTCGCTCTCTCTGTCAAAGAGGTAACTTACAGCTCCAATTCATAAAGTTCCTTGTCATTCTTCCCTTTAACTTCCAGCTGAGTCTCCATCTGGAGCGCGGAACCCACCACGCTTCCTAATTATGCCTGGGCTGCTAAGACCCACTCGAGAAGGTGTCTAGGGTGAGGCCCCTTTCGCCATTCGAGAGGGCGCCTGCGGCCTACGTAAGTGGTCCAAACTTCTTGTCTTGAATTTTAATTGGTCTTCCGCGTAAACCAAGCTCCTCAGTCTCCTTTCTCCACCGAATTTTCCTACTGAGCTCTCCTCATACTATTATTCTTGACATCTCTGATTAGCATATAAATAGTCGCCTAGGCCATCTCTACTTCGAATACCCTGGATCAGTTGGGGCTGGTCCCCGGCAGGTGGCGACCGAACAGGGACCTCAGGAGGCAATACTCAAAGAGCTGAGCAGACACGAACCACGCAATCAGCAGGCAATAAGCATGGAGCTCAGCAGTGACCAATCATGCTGCTCAACTGGCAATAATCAAGCACGTGACCAGGCAGGAATCACGCAGCCCAGCTGGCAATTGTCAAGCAGATGAGCCGACAGGAATCACGCAGCTCAAATGGCAATTGTCATGCAGATGAGCTGGCAGGAATCACACAGCTCAGCAGGCCCTGATCACGTGACTCTGCAGGCACTGATCACGTGGCTGATCAAGTCCAGATCACGTGACTGAGCAGGCACTGATCACGTGGCTATCATGCACTGATGACGTGACTGTGCATGCACTGATGACGTGGCTGATCGGGCACTGATCACACGGCTCATCATGCACTGATCACGTGTTTATCAGGCAATGATCAGTGACTGACAGGCGCTGATCATGGGACTGTGCACGCACTGATCACGTGGCTCTCATGCACTGATCACGTGACTGCGCATGCACTGATGACGTGGCTGTTCGGGCACTGATCACGGGTTTATCAGGCAGTGATCAGTGACTGACAGGCGCTGATCAGGGGACTGTGCACGCACTGATCAGGTGGCTTATCAGGAACTGACCACCTGAACTCGCATGCAGTGATCATCTGGCTGGTCGTTCACTGATCACGTGTTCATCATACGGTGATCACGTGACTGAGAGGCGCTGATCACGTGACTGTGCCCTCAGTGATCACTTGGCTGAGCAGGCACTGATCATGTGCCGGGAGCCGGGGAGGCATTCCACTCTGGACAAAGGTCAGGAGGAAGGAGGCTCGGCATACGCAAATGCGGGATCGAGCCTCAGGAGTCCACCCGGATATTCTCGAGCATCTCCCCCCCAAAAAAACCGGAGTCTGCCTACTGTATTGCTTTGTGCTTTCACCTCTGATTTCACTGGGGGCTGTCCCCCACCACCATCTCGCTCTCTCTGTCAAAGAGGTAACTTACAGCTCCAATTCATAAAGTTCCTTGTCATTCTTCCCTTTAACTTCCAGCTGAGTCTCCATCTGGAGCGCGGAACCCACCACGCTTCCTAATTATGCCTGGGCTGCTAAGACCCACTCGAGAAGGTGTCTAGGGTGAGGCACCTTTCGCCATTCGAGAGGGCGCCTGCGGCCTACGTAAGTGGTGCAAACTTCTTGTCTTGAAGTTTGATTGGTCTTCCGCGTAAACCAAGCTCCTCAGTCTCTTTCCTCCACCGAATTTTCCTACTGAGCTCTCCTCATACTATTATTCTTGACATCTCTGATTAGCATATAAATAGTCGCCTAGGCCATCTCTCCTTCGAATACCCTGGATCAGTTGGGGCTGGTCCCCGACAGGTGGCGACCGAACAGGGACCTCAGGAGGCAATACTCAAAGAGCTGAGCAGACACGAACCACGCAATCAGCAGGCAATAAGCATGGAGCTCAGCAGTGACGAATCATGCTACTCAACTGGCAATAATCAAGCACGTGACCAGGCAGGAATCACGCAGCTCAGCTGGCAATTGTTAAGCAGATGAGCCGACAGGAATCACGCAGCTCAGATGGCAATTGTCATGCAGATGAGCCGGCAGGAATCACGCAGCACAGCAGGCCCTGATCACGTGACTCTGCAGGCACTGATCACGTGGCTGATCAAGTCCAGATCACGTGACTGAGCAGGCACTGATCACGTGCGTGATCAGTGCATGATAGCCACGTGATCAGTGCATGATCAGTCACGTGATCAGTGCATGATCAGAAAGTGATCAGTGCATGATCAGCCACATGATCAGTGCAGGATCAATTACGTCATCAGTGCATGATCAGTCACGTACCAGTACATGGTAGCTGCGTGATCAGTGTATGACCAGCCAAGTGATCAGTGCATGATAGCCACTTGATCAGTGCATGTTCAGTCACGTGATCAGGGCATGATCAGCCACATGATCAGTGCAAGATCAGTCACGTGACCAGTACATGGTAGCTACGTGATCATTGCATGATCAGCCACGTGATCAGTGCATGATAGCCACGTGATCAGTGCATGATAGCCACGTGATCAGTGCACGATCAGTCACGTGATACGTGTGTGATCAGCCACGTGATCAGTGCATGATGAGTCAGGTGATCAGTGCAGGATTAATTACGTGATCAGTGCATGATCAGTCACGTGACCAGTACATGGTTGCTACGTGATCATTGCATGATCAGCCACGTGAGCAGTGCATGATAGCCACGTGATCAGTGCGTGATCAGTCACGTGATCAGTTCATGATCAGTCACGTGAACAGTGCATGATCATTTACGTGATCTCTGCATGATCAGTCACGTGACCAGTATATGGTAGCTATGTGAACATTGCATGACCAGCCAGGTGAGAAGTGCATGATAGCCACCTGATGTGTGCATGATCAGTTACGTGAGCAGAATATGATCAGCCACGTGATCAGTGCATGAGTGCCACGTGATCAGTGCATGATCAGTCACGTGACAGGTGTGTGATAAGCCACGTGAACATTGCATGTTCAGCCACGTGATCAGTGCATGATATCCACGTGATCAGTGCATGATCTGTTACGTGAACAGTGTATGATAAGCCACGTGAGCAGTGCATGGTCAGACACGTGAACAGTGTATGATCAAACACGTGATCAGTGCATGATATCCACGTGATCAGTGCATGATCAGTCTCGTGAACAGTGCATGATAAGTCACCTGATCAGTGTATGATCAATTACGTGATCAGTGCATGATCACACACGTGACCAGTACATGGTAGCTACGTGATCATTGCATGATCAGCCACGTGAGCAGTGCATGATAGCTGCGTGATCACTGCATGATCTGTGACATGATCAGTGTATGTTTATCCACGTGATCAGTGCATGGGCAGTCAGGTGATCAGTGCATGATATAGACGTGATCAGTGCAAGATCAGTCTCGTGATCAGTGTATGAACAACCACGTGATCTGTGCACGATAGCCAGGTAATGAGTGCACGATAGCCAGATGATCAGTGCATTATCAGTCACGTGATCAGTGTATGATCAGCCAAGTAATCAGTGCATGATTGCCAGCTCATGAGTGCATGATCAGTCACGTGATTAGTGCATGGTCAGTCACGTGATCAGTGCATGATCAGTCACGTGATCAGTGCATGATAGCCACGTGATCAGTGCATGATCAGTTACGTGAGCAGCGTATTATCAGCCACGTGATCAGTGCATGGTCAGACACGTGAACAGTGTATGATCAGCCACGTGATCAGTGCAGGATATCCAAGTGATCAGTGCATGATCAATCACGTGATAAGTGTATGATCGGCCACGTGAACAGTGCACGCTCAGTCACGTGATCAGGGCCTGCTGAGCTGCGTGATTACTGTCTGCTCATCAGCTTGACAATTTCCAGCTGAGCTGCATGATTCCTGCCTGTCATCTGCTTGACAATTGCCAGCTGTGCTGTGTAATTCCTGCCTGCTCAGCTGCTTGATTATTGCCAGCTGAGCAGCATGATTCCTCACAGCTGAGTTCCATGATTATTGCCTGCTGACTGTACGATTCGTGCCTACTCTGCTCTTTGTTTATTGCCTTAGAGGCACATGATCAGTGTATGATAGCAAACATGATCAGCGCATGATCAGTCACATGATCAGCGCCATTAAGTCACGTGATCACTACATGATAGTCATGTGATCAGTCCATGCTCAGTCACGGTATCAGTGCATGATCAGCCACGTGATCAGTGCATGATCTGTCACATGATTAGTGTACGATCATCCACGTGATCAGTGCATGGGCAGTCATGTGATCAGTGCATGATTAGACGTGATCAGTGCATTTTCAGTCTCGTGGTCAGTGCATGATAGCCACGTGATCAGTGCATGATCAGTCACCTGATGGGTGTATGATCATTCAGGTGACCGGTACATGGTAGCTATATGATCAGTGTATGACCAGCCATGTGATAAGTGCATGATAGCCATGTGATCAGTGCATGATTAGCCGCGTGATCAGTGCATGATCAGTCACGTGATCAGTGCATGATCAGCCACATGATCAGTGCATGATCAATTACGTCACCAGTGCATGATCCGTCAAGTGACCAGTACAGGGTAGCTGCGTGATCATTGCATGATCAGCCAAGTTACAGTGCATGATAGCCACGTGATCAGTGCATGATCAGTCACGTGATCAGTGCATGATTATTCATGTGCTCAGTGCATGATCAGCCACGTGATCTGAGCATGATGAGTCACGTGACCAGTATATGGTAACTACGTGAACATTGCATGACCAGCCAGGTGAGAAGTGCATGATAGCCACGTGATGTGTGCATGATCAGTTACGTGAGCAGAGTATGATCAGCCACGTGATCAGTGCATGAGTGCCACGTGATCAGTGCATGATCAATCACGTGACAGGTGTGTGGTAAGCCACGTGAACAGTGCATGTTCAGCCACGTGATCAGTGCATGATATCCATGTGATCAGTGCATGATCAGTTACGTGAACAGTGTATGATCAGCCACGTGAGCAGTGCATGGTCAGACACGTGAACAGTGTATGATCAAACACGTGATCAGTGCATGATATCCACGTGATCAGTGCATGATGAGTATCGTGAACAGTGCATGATCAGTCACGTGATCAGTGCATCATCAGCCACGTGATCAGTGCATGATCAGTCACGTGACCAGTATATGGTAGCTACGTGATCATTGCATGATCAGCCATGTGATCTGTGCATGAGAGCCACGTGATCACTGCATAATAGCCACGTGATCAGTGCATGATCAGTCACGTGATCAGCGCTCTCAGTCACGTGATCACCGTATGATGAACACGTGATCAGTGAACGACCAGCCAGGTGATCACTGCGTGCGCGGTCAGGTGGTCAGTTCCTGATCAGCCACCTGATCAGTGCGTGCACAGTCCCCTGATCAGCGCCTGTCAGTCACTGATCACTGCCTGATAAACCCGTGATCAGTGCCCGAACAGCCACGTCATCAGTGCATTCGCAGTCACGTGATCAGTGCATGATAGCCACGTGATCAGTGCGTGCACAGTCCCATGATCAGCGCCTGTCAGTCACTGATCATTGCCTGAGAAACACGTGATCAGTGCATGATGAGCCATGTGATCGGTGCCCGATCAGCCACGTCATCAGTGCATGCGCAGTCACGTGATCAGTGCATGATAGCCACCTGATCAGTGCGTGCACAGTCCCCTGATCAGCGCCTGTCAGTCACTGATCACTGCCTGATAAACCCGTGATCAGTGCCCGAACAGCCACGTCATCAGTGCATGCACAGTCACGTGATCAGTGCATGAGAGCCACGTGATCAGTGCCTGCTCAGTCACGTGATCTGGACTTGATCAGCCACGTTATCAGTGCCTGCAGAGTCACGTGATCAGCGCCTGCTGAGCTGCGTGATTCCTGCCGGCTCATCTGCATGACAATTGCCATCTGAGCTGCGTGATTCCTGTCGCCTCATCTGCTTGACAATTGCCAGCTGAGCTGCGTGATTCCTGCCTGGTCACGTGCTTGATTATTGCCAGTTGAGCAGCATGATTCGTCACTGCTGAGCTCCATGCTTATTGCCTGCTGATTGCGTGGTTCGTGTCTGCTCAGCTCTTTGAGTATTGCCTCCTGAGGTCCCTGTTCGGTCGCCACCTGTCGGGGACCAGCCCCAACTGATCCAGGGTATTCGAAGGAGAGATGGCCTAGGCGACTATTTATATGCTAATCAGAGATGTCAAGAATAATAGTATGAGGAGAGCTCAGTAGGAAAATTCGGTGGAGAAAGGAGACTGAGTACCTTGGTTTACGCGAAGACCAATCAAACTTCAAGACAAGAAGTTTGCACCACTTACGTAGGCCGCAGGCGCCCTCTCGAATGGCGAAAGGGGCCTCACCCTAGACACCTTCTCGAGTGGGTCTTAGCAGCCCAGGCATAATTAGGAAGCGTGGTGGGTTCCGCGCTCCAGATGGAGACTCAGCTGGAAGTTAAAGGGAAGAATGACAAGGAACTTTATGAATTGGAGCTGTAAGTTACCTCTTTGACAGAGAGAGCGAGATGGTGGTGGGGGACAGCCCCCAGTGAAATCAGAGGTGAGAGCACAAAGCAATACAGTAGGCAGACTCCGGTGTTTTTGGGGGGAGATGCTCGAGAATATCCGGGTGGACTCCTGAGGCTCGATCCCGCATTTGCGTATGCCGAGCCTCCTTCCTCCTGACCTTTGTCCAGAGTGGAATGCCTCCCCGGCTCCCGGCACATGATCAGTGCATGCTCAGTCACGATATCAGTGCCTGCTCAGCCACGTGATCACTGACGGCACAGTCACGTGATCAGCGCCTCTCAGTCACGTGATCACCGTATGATAAACACGTGATCAGTGAACGACCAGCCAGGTGATCACTGCATGCGCGGTCAGGTGGTCAGATCCTGATCAGACACCTGATCAGTGCGTGCACAGTCCCCTGATCAGCGCCTGTCAGTCACTGATCACTGCCTGATAAACCCGTGATCAGTGCCCGAACAGCCACGTCATCAGTGGATGGGCAGTCACGTGATCAGTGCATGATAGCCACGTGATCAGTGCGTGCACAGTCCCATGATCAGCGCCTGTCAGTCACTGATCATTGCCTGAGAAACACGTGATCAGTGCCTGATGAGCCATCTGATCAGTGCTCGATCAGCCACGTCATCAGTGCATGCGCAGTCACGTCATCAGTGCATGATAGCCACGTGATCAGTGCCTGCTCAGTCACGTGATCTGGACTTGATCAGCCACGTGATCAGTGCCTGCAGAGTCACGTGATCAGGGCCTGCTGAGCTGCGTGATTCCTGCCGGCTCATCTGCATGACAATTGCCATCTGAGCTGCGTGATTCCTGTCGGCTCATCTGCTTGACAATTGCCAGCTGAGCTGCGTGATTCCTGCCTGGTCACGTGCTTGATTATTGCCAGTTGAGCAGCATGATTCGTCACTGCTGAGCTCCATGCTTATTGCCTGCTGATTGCGTGGTTCGTGTGTGCTCAGCTCTTTGAGTATTGCCACCTGAGGTCCCTGTTCGGTCGCCACCTGTCGGGGACCAGCCCCAACTGATCCAGGGTATTCGAAGGAGAGATGGCCTAGGCGACTATTTATATGCTAATCAGAGATGTCAAGAATAATAGTATGAGGAGAGCTCAGTAGGAAAATTCGGTGGAGAAAGGAGACTGAGGAGCTTGGTTTACGCGGAAGACCAATCAAACTTCAAGACAAGAAGTTTGCACCACTTACGTAGGCCGCAGGCGCCCTCTCGAATGGCGAAAGGTGCCTCAGCCTAGACACCTTCTCGAGTGGGTCTTAGCAGCCCAGGCATAATTAGGAAGCGTGGTGGGTTCCGCGCTCCAGATGGAGACTCAGCTGGAAGTTAAAGGGAAGAATGACAAGGAACTTTATGAATTGGAGCTGTAAGTTACCTCTTTGACAGAGAGAGCGAGATGGTGGTGGGGGACAGCCCCCAGTGAAATCAGAGGTGAGAGCACAAAGCAATACAGTAGGCAGACTCCGGTGTTTTTGGGGGGAGATGCTCGAGAATATCCGGGTGGACTCCTGAGGCTCGATCCCGCATTTGCGTATGCCGAGCCTCCTTCCTCCTGACCTTTGTCCAGAGTGGAATGCCTCCCCGGCTCCCGGCACATGATCAGTGCATGCTCAGTCACGATATCAGTGCCTGCTCAGCCACGTTATCACTGACGGCACAGTCACGTGATCAACGCCTCTCAGTCACGTGATCACCGTATAATAAACACGTGATCAGTGAACGACCAGCCAGGTGATCACTGCATGCGCGGTCAGGTGGTCAGTTCCTGATCAGACACCTGATCAGTGCGTGCACAGTCCCCTGATCAGCGCCTGTCAGTCACTGATCACTGCCTGATAAACCCGTGATCAGTGCCCGAACAGCCACGTCATCAGTGCATGCGCAGTCACGTGATCAGTGCATGATAGCCACGTGATCAGTGCGTGCACAGTCCCATGATCAGCGCCTGTCAGTCACTGATCATTGCCTGAGAAACACGTGATCAGTGCATGATGAGCCATGTGATCAGTGCCCGATCAGCCACGTCATCAGTGCTTGCGCAGTCACGTCATCAGTGCATGATAGCCACGTGATCAGTGCCTGCTCAGTCACGTGATCTGGACTTGATCAGCCACGTGATCAGTGCCTGCAGAGTCACGTGATCAGGGCCTGCTGAGCTGCGTGATTCCTGCCGGCTCATCTGCATGACAATTGCCATCTGAGCTGCGTGATTCCTGTCGGCTCATCTGCTTGACAATTGCCAGCTGAGCTGCGTGATTCCTGCCTGGTCACGTGCTTGATTATTGCCAGTTGAGCAGCATGATTCGTCACTGCTGAGCTCCATGCTTATTGCCTGCTGATTGCGTGGTTCGTGTCTGCTCAGCTCTTTGAGTATTGCCTCCTGAGGTCCCTGTTCAGTCGCCACCTGTCGGGGACCAGCCCCAACTGATCCAGGGTATTCGAAGGAGAGATGGCCTAGGCGACTATTTATATGCTAATCAGAGATGTCAAGAATAATAGTATGAGGAGAGCTCAGTAGGAAAATTCGGTGGAGAAAAGAGACTGAGGAGCTTGGTTTACGCGGAAGACCAATCAAACTTCAAGACAAGAAGTTTGCACCACTTACGTAGGCCGCAGGCGCCCTCTCGAATGGCGAAAGGTGCCTCAGCCTAGACACCTTCTCGAGTGGGTCTTAGCAGCCCAGGCATAATTAGGAAGCGTGGTGGGTTCCGCGCTCCAGATGGAGACTCAGCTGGAAGTTAAAGGGAAGAATGACAAGGAACTTTATGAATTGGAGCTGTAAGTTACCTCTTTGACAGAGAGAGCGAGATGGTGGTGGGGGACAGCCCCCAGTGAAATCAGAGGTGAGAGCACAAAGCAATACAGTAGGCAGACTCCGGTGTTTTTGGGGGGAGATGCTCGAGAATATCCGGGTGGACTCCTGAGGCTCGATCCCGCATTTGCGTATGCCGAGCCTCCTTCCTCATGACCTTTGTCCAGAGTGGAATGCCTCCCCGGCTCCCGGCACATGATCAGTGCATGCTCAGTCACGATATCAGTGCCTGCTCAGCCACGTGATCACTGACGGCACAGTCACGTGATCAGCGCCTCTCAGTCACGTGATCACCGTATGATGAACACGTGATCAGTGAACGACCAGCCAGGTGATCACTGCATGCGCGGTCAGGTGGTCAGGAACTGATCACGTGCCTGGTCATGCACAGATTACATGACTGATCATGCACTGATCACGTGGCTATCATGCACTACTCACGGGGCTGATCATGCAATGATCATGTAGCTACCATGTACCGGTCACGTAACTGATCATACACCCATCAGGGGACTGATAATGCACTGATCACGTGGCTATCATGCACTGATCATGTGGCTGATCATACACTGATCACCTGTTTGGTCATGCACAGATCACGTGACTAATCATGAACTGATCACGTAGCAATCATTCACTGATCACCTGGCTGATCATGCACTGATCACGTGGCTATCATGCAATGATCACGTGGCTATCATGCACTGATCACGTGGCTGATCATGCACTGATACCGTGACTGAGCATGGACTGATCACATGACTATCATGTAGTGATCACGTGACTTAATGGCGCTGACCATGTGACTGATCATGCGCTGAGCATGTTTGCTATCATACACTGATCATGTGCCTCTGGAGGCAATAAACAAAGAGCTGAGTAGGCATGACTGAAACAGTCAGCAGGCAATAATCATGGAACTCAGCTGTGAGGAATCATGCTGCTCAGCTGGAAATAATCAAGCAGCTGAGCAGGCAGGAATTACACAGCACAGCTGGCAATTGTCAAGCAGATGACAGGCAGGAATCATGCAGCTCAGCTGGCAATTGTCAAGCAGATGAGCAGACAGTAATCACGCAGCTCAGCAGGCCCTGATCACGTGACTGAGCATGCACTGTTCACCTGGCTGATCATACACTGATCACGTAATTGATCAAGCATTGATCACTTGGATATCATGCACTGATCACGTGGCTAATCATACACTGTTCACGTGTCTGACCATGCACTGATCACGTAATTGATCATGCACTGATCACGTGGCTGATCATACACTGCTCACGTAACTGATCACGCACTGATCACGTAATTGATCATGCACTGATCACGTGGCTGATCATGCACTGTTCACGTGACTGATCATGTACTGATCACGTGACTGATCACGCACTGATCACGTGGCTATCATGCACTGCTCACGTGGCTGATCATGAAATGATCACGTAGCAACCATGTACTGATCACGCACTGATCACGTGGCTATCATGCACTGCTCACCTGGCTGGTCATGCAATGTTCACGTAGCTACCATATACTGGTCACGTGACTGATCATGCACAGATCACGTAAATGATCATGCACTGTTCACGTGACTGATCATGTACTGATCAAGTGACTGATCACGCACTGATCACGTGGCTATCATGCACTGCTCACGTGGCTGATCATGCAATGATCACGTAGCAACCATATACTGGTCACGTGACTCATCATACTCAGACCACGTGCCTGATTATGCACTGAGCACATGAATAATCATGCACTGATCACGTGACTGATCATGCACTGATCACTTGGCTATCATGCACTGCTAACTTGGCTGATCATGCAATGATCACGCAGCTACCATGTACTGGTCACGTGACTGATCATGCACTGATGACGTAATTGATCATGCACTGATCACGTGGCTGATCATGCACTGATCACGTGGCTATCATGCACTTATCACATGGCTGGTCATACACTGATCATATAGCTACCATGTACCGGTCACCTGAATGATCATACACCCATCAGGTGACTGATCATGCACTGCTCACGTGGCTGATCATGCAATGATCACGTAATTGATCATGCCCTGATCACCTGGCTTATCATGCATTGATCATGTGACTGATCATGTGCTGATCATGTTTGGTGTCACACACTGATCATGTGCATCTGCAGGCAATGAACAAAGAGCTGAGTAGGCAGGAATCAGTCAGCAGGCTATAATCATGGAACTCAGCTTTGAGAAATCATGCTGCTCACCTGGCAATAATCAAGTAGATGAGCAGGCAGGAATTATGCAGCACAGGTGGCAATTGTCAAGGAGATGACAGGCAGGAATCGTGCAGCTCAGCTGGCAATTGTCAAGCAGATGAGCAGACAGTAATCACGCAGCTCAGCAGGCCCTTATCACGTGACTGAGAATGCACTGTTCACGTGGCTGATCACACACGTATCACGTGAATAATCATGCATTGATCACGTGGCTCTCATGCACTGATCACGTGGCTATCATGCACTGATCACGTGGCTATCATGCACTGATCACGTGGCTGATCAGGCAATGATCACGTAGCTACCATGTACTGGTCACTTGACTGATCATGCACTGATCACGTAATTGATCATGCACTGATCATGTGGCTGATAATGCACTGATCACGTGGCTGATCATACACTGATCACATAACTGATCATGCACTGACCACGTGACTGATCATGCACTGATCACGTGGCTATCATGCACTGATCACTTGGCTGGGTATACACTGATCACGTGCCTGGTCATGCACTGATCACGTGGCTGATCATGCACTGATCACGTGACTGATCATGTACTGATCTCGTGTCTGATCATGCACTGATCACGTGGCTATCATGCACTGATCACGTGGCTGATCATACACTGTTCACGTGTCTGACCATGCACTGATCACGTGGCTGATCATAGACTGCTCACGTGGCTATCATGCACTGATCACGTGGCTATCATGCACTGATCACGTGACTGATCATGCACTGGTCACGTGACTGATCATGCCCTGATCAAGTGGCTGTCATGCACTAATCACGTGGCTGATCATGCAATGATCATGTAGCTACCATGTACCAGTCACGTGACCGATAATACACCCATCAGGTTACTGATCATGCACTGATCACGTGGCTATATTGCATTGTTAACATGGCTGATCATACACTGATCACCTGCCTGGTCATGCACAGATCAGGTTACTAATCATGAACTGATTACTTAGCTATCATGTACTGATCACCTGGCTGATCATGCACATGATCATGTGGCTATCAGGCAATGATCACGTGGCTATCATGCACTAATCACGTGGCTATCATTCACTGATCACGTGGATATCATGCACTGATCACGTGGCTGATCACACACGTATCACATGACTGATCATGCACTGAAAACGTGGCTATCATGCACTGATCCCGTGGCTGATCATGCAATGATCACATAGCTACCATGTACTGGTCACGTGACTGATCATGCACTGATCACGTAATTGATCATGCACTGATCACGTGGTTGATCATGCAGTGAACACGTGAATAATCATGCACTGATCACGTGACTGGTCATGCACTGATCACGTGGCTCTCATGCACTGCTAACTTGGCTGATCATGCAATGATCACATAGATACCATGTACTGGTCACGTGACTGATCATGCACTGATGACGTAATTGATCATTCACTGATCATGTTGCTGATCATGCACTGATCACGTGACTGATCATGCACTGATCACGTAGCTGAACATGCACTGTTCACGTGGCTTATCACACACCTGTCACGTGACTGATTATGCACTGATCACGTGGCACTCATGCACTGATCACGTGGCTGATCATATTCTGTTCACGTAACTGATCATGCACACATCAGGTGGCTATCATGCACTGATCACTTGGCTGGTCATACACTGATCACGCAGCTACCATGTACTGGTCACGTGACTGATCATGCACTGATAACGTAATTGATCATGCACTGATCATGTGGCTGATCATGCACTGATCACGTGGCTATCATGCACTTATCACATGGCTAATCATACACTGATCATATGGCTACCATGTACCGGTCACCTGAATGATCATACACCCATCAGGTGACTGATCATGCACTGATCACGTGGCTATCATGCACTGACCACGACACTGAAAATGCACTGATCACGTCTAATCATGCACTGATCACATGACTGCCCATGCACTGATCACGTGGATGATCATACACTAATCATGTGACAGATCATGCACTGATCACGTGGCTGATCATGCACTGATACCGTGACTGAGCATGGACTGATCACATGACTATCATGTAGTGATCACGTGACTTAATGGCGCTGATCATGTGACTGATCATGCGCTGATCATGTTTGCTATCATACACTGATCATGTGCCTCTGGAGGCAATAACAAAGAGCTGAGTAGGCACGAATCAAACAGTCAGCAGGCAATAATCATGGAACTCAGCTGTGAGGAATCATGCTGCTCAGCTGGCAATAATCAAGCAGCTGAGCAGGCAGGAATTACGCAGCACAGCTGGCAATTGTCAAGCAGATGACAGGCAGGAATCGTGCAGCTCAGCTGGCAATTGTCAAGCAGATGAGCAGACAGGAATCACGCAGCTCAGCAGGCCCTGATCACGTGACTGAGCATGCACTGTTCACCTGGCTGATCATACACTGATCACGTGATTGATCAAGCATTGATCACTTGGATATCATGCACTGATCACGTGGCACTCATGCACTGATCACGTGATTGCGCATGCACTGATCACGTAATTGTATGCACTGCTCACGTGGCTATCATGCACTGATCATGTGACTGATCATGCACTGATCACGTAGCTATCTTGCACTGATCACTTGGCTGATCATGCACTCATCACGGGACTGATCGTGCACTGAATGAGGCGCTATCATGCATTGACTACATGACTCCACATGCACTGATCACGTGAATGATCATGCACTGATCACGTGACTGACCATGCACTGATCACGTGACTGATTATGCACTGATCACGTTGCTGATCATGCACTGATCACGTGGATATCATGCACTGCTTACCTGACTGATCATGCAATGATCACGTAGCTACCATGTACTGGTCACGTGACTGATCATGCACTGATCACGTAATTGATCATGCACTGGTCATGTGGCTGATCATGCACTGATCACGTGACTGATCATACACTGATCACGTGACTGATCATGCACTGATCACGTGACTGATCATGCACTGATCACGTGGCTATCATGCAGTGATCACGTGGCTATTATGCACAGATCACATGGCTGATCATGCAATGATCACGTAGTTACCATATACTGGTCACGTGACTGATCATGCACTGATCCCGTGGCTGATCATGCACTGATTACGTGACTGATCATGCACTGTTCACGAGACTCATCATGCACAGATCACGTGGATATCATGCACTGATCACCTGTTTGATCATACACTGTTCACGTGTGTGACCATGCACTGCTCACGTGGCTGAACATGCACTGTTCACGTGGCTTACCACACACCTGTCACGTGACTGATCATGCACTGATCACGTGGCACTCATGCACTGATCACGTGGCTGATCATACTCTGCTCACGTAACTGATCATGCACACATCACGTGGCTATCATGCACTTCTCACCTGGCTGGTCATGCAATGTTCACGTAGCTACCATATACTGGTCACGTGACTCATCATGCTCAGATCACGTAAATGATCATGCACTGTTCAGTTGACTGATCATGTACTGATCACGTGACTGATCATGCACTGATCACGTGGCTATCATGCACTGCTCACGTGGCTGATCATGCAATGATCACGTAACAACCATGTACTGGTCACGTGACTGATCATGCACTGATCACGAAATTAATCCTGCACTGATCATCTGACTCATCATGCACTGATTACGTGGCTGATCACACACGTGTCACGTGACTGATCATGCACTGATCACGTGGCTATCATGCACTAATCACGTGGCTATCATTCACTGATCACGTGGATATCATGCACTGATCACGTGGCTGATCACACACGTATCACATGACTGATCATGCACTGAAAACGTGGCTATCATGCACAGATCCCGTGGCTGATCATGCAATGATCACATAGCTACCATGTACTGGTCACGTGACTGATCAAGCACTGATCACGTAATTGATCATGCACTGATCACGTGGTTGATCATGCAGTGAACACGTGAATAATCATGCACTGATCACGTGACTGGTCATGCACTGATCACGTGGCTCTCATGCACTGCTAACTTGGCTGATCATGCAATGATCACATAGATACCATGTACTGGTCACGTGACTGATCATGCACTGATGACGTAATTGATCATTCACTGATCATGTTGCTGATCATGCACTGATCACGTGACTGATCATGCACTGATCACGTAGCTGAACATGCACTGTTCACGTGGCTTATCACACACCTGTCACGTGACTGATTATGCACTGATCACGTGGCACTCATGCACTGATCACGTGGCTGATCATATTCTGTTCACGTAACTGATCATGCACACATCAGGTGGCTATCATGCACTGATCACTTGGCTGGTCATACACTGATCACGCAGCTACCATGTACTGGTCACGTGACTGATCATGCACTGATAACGTAATTGATCATGCACTGATCATGTGGCTGATCATGCACTGATCACGTGGCTATCATGCACTTATCACATGGCTAATCATACACTGATCATATGGCTACCATGTACCGGTCACCTGAATGATCATACACCCATCAGGTGACTGATCATGCACTGATCACGTGGCTATCATGCACTGACCACGACACTGAAAATGCACTGATCACGTCTAATCATGCACTGATCACATGACTGCCCATGCACTGATCACGTGGATGATCATACACTAATCATGTGACAGATCATGCACTGATCACGTGGCTGATCATCCACTGATCACGTGACTAATCAAGCACTGATCACGTGACTGATCATGCACTGATCACGTGGCTATCATACACTGATCACGTGCCTGCTCATGCACAGATTACATGACTGATCATGCACTGAACACGTGACTGATCATGCACTGATCACGTGGCTATCATGCACTACTCACGTGGCTGATCAAGCAATGATAATGTAGCTACCATGTACCGGTCAGGTGACTGATCATACACCCATCAGGTGACGGATCATGCACTGATCACGTGGCTGATCATGCACTGATACCGTGACTGAGCATGGACTGATCACATGACTATCATGTAGTGATCACGTGACTTAATGGCTCTGATCATGCGCTGATCATGTGTGCTATCATACACTGATCATGTGCCTCTGGAGGCAATAAACAAAGAGCTGAGTAGGCATGAATCAAACAGTCAGCAGGCAATAATCATGGAACTCAGCTGTGAGGAATCATGCTGCTCAGCTGGCAATAATCAAGCAGCTGAGCAGGCAGGAATTACGCAGCACAGCTGGCAATTGTCAAGCAGATGACAGGCAGGAATCGTGCAGCTCAGCTGGCAATTGTCAAGCAGATGAGCAGACAGGAATCACGCAGCTCAGCAGGCCCTGATCACGTGACTGAGCATGCACTGTTCACCTGGCTGATCATACACTGATCACGTGATTGATCAAGCATTGATCACTTGGATATCATGCACTGATCACGTGGCACTCATGCACTGATCACGTGATTGCGCATGCACTGATCACGTAATTGTATGCACTGCTCACGTGGCTATCATGCACTGATCATGTGACTGATCATGCACTGATCACGTAGCTATCTTGCACTGATCACTTGGCTGATCATGCACTCATCACGGGACTGATCGTGCACTGAATAAGGCGCTATCATGCATTGACTACATGACTCCACATGCACTGATCACGTGAATGATCATGCACTGATCACGTGACTGACCATGCACTGATCACGTGACTGATTATGCACTGATCACGTTGCTGATCATGCACTGATCACGTGGATATCATGCACTGCTTACCTGACTGATCATGCAATGATCACGTAGCTACCATGTACTGGTCACGTGACTGATCATGCACTGATCACGTAATTGATCATGCACTGGTCATGTGGCTGATCATGCACTGATCACGTGACTGATCATACACTGATCACGTGACTGATCATGCACTGATCACGTGACTGATCATGCACTGATCACGTGGCTATCATGCAGTGATCACGTGGCTATTATGCACAGATCACATGGCTGATCATGCAATGATCACATAGTTACCATATACTGGTCACGTGACTGATCATGCACTGATCCCGTGGCTGATCATGCACTGATTACGTGACTGATCATGCACTGTTCACGAGACTCATCATGCACAGATCACGTGGATATCATGCACTGATCACCTGTTTGATCATACACTGTTCACGTGTGTGACCATGCACTGCTCACGTGGCTGAACATGCACTGTTCACGTGGCTTACCACACACCTGTCACGTGACTGATCATGCACTGATCACGTGGCACTCATGCACTGATCACGTGGCTGATCATACTCTGCTCACGTAACTGATCATGCACACATCACGTGGCTATCATGCACTTCTCACCTGGCTGGTCATGCAATGTTCACGTAGCTACCATATACTGGTCACGTGACTCATCATGCTCAGATCACGTAAATGATCATGCACTGTTCAGTTGACTGATCATGTACTGATCACGTGACTGATCATGCACTGATCACGTGGCTATCATGCACTGCTCACGTGGCTGATCATGCAATGATCACGTAACAACCATGTACTGGTCACGTGACTGATCATGCACTGATCACGAAATTAATCCTGCACTGATCATCTGACTCATCATGCACTGATTACGTGGCTGATCACACACGTGTCACGTGACTGATCATGCACTGATCACGTGGCTATCATGCACTAATCACGTGGCTATCATTCACTGATCACGTGGATATCATGCACTGATCACGTGGCTGATCACACACGTATCACATGACTGATCATGCACTGAAAACGTGGCTATCATGCACTGATCCCGTGGCTGATCATGCAATGATCACATAGCTACCATGTACTGGTCACGTGACTGATCATGCACTGATCACGTAATTGATCATGCACTGATCACGTGGTTGATCATGCAGTGAACACGTGAATAATCATGCACTGATCACGTGACTGGTCATGCACTGATCACGTGGCTCTCATGCACTGCTAACTTGGCTGATCATGCAATGATCACATAGATACCATGTACTGGTCACGTGACTGATCATGCACTGATGACGTAATTGATCATTCACTGATCATGTTGCTGATCATGCACTGATCACGTGACTGATCATGCACTGATCACGTAGCTGAACATGCACTGTTCACGTGGCTTATCACACACCTGTCACGTGACTGATTATGCACTGATCACGTGGCACTCATGCACTGATCACGTGGCTGATCATATTCTGTTCACGTAACTGATCATGCACACATCAGGTGGCTATCATGCACTGATCACTTGGCTGGTCATACACTGATCACGCAGCTACCATGTACTGGTCACGTGACTGATCATGCACTGATAACGTAATTGATCATGCACTGATCATGTGGCTGATCATGCACTGATCACGTGGCTATCATGCACTTATCACATGGCTAATCATACACTGATCATATGGCTACCATGTACCGGTCACCTGAATGATCATACACCCATCAGGTGACTGATCATGCACTGATCACGTGGCTATCATGCACTGACCACGACACTGAAAATGCACTGATCACGTCTAATCATGCACTGATCACATGACTGCCCATGCACTGATCACGTGGATGATCATACACTAATCATGTGACAGATCATGCACTGATCACGTGGCTGATCATGCACTGATACCGTGACTGAGCATGGACTGATCACATGACTATCATGTAGTGATCACGTGACTTAATGGCGCTGATCATGTGACTGATCATGCGCTGATCATGTTTGCTATCATACACTGATCATGTGCCTCTGGAGGCAATAACAAAGAGCTGAGTAGGCACGAATCAAACAGTCAGCAGGCAATAATCATGGAACTCAGCTGTGAGGAATCATGCTGCTCAGCTGGCAATAATCAAGCAGCTGAGCAGGCAGGAATTACGCAGCACAGCTGGCAATTGTCAAGCAGATGACAGGCAGGAATCGTGCAGCTCAGCTGGCAATTGTCAAGCAGATGAGCAGACAGGAATCACGCAGCTCAGCAGGCCCTGATCACGTGACTGAGCATGCACTGTTCACCTGGCTGATCATACACTGATCACGTGATTGATCAAGCATTGATCACTTGGATATCATGCACTGATCACGTGGCACTCATGCACTGATCACGTGATTGCGCATGCACTGATCACGTAATTGTATGCACTGCTCACGTGGCTATCATGCACTGATCATGTGACTGATCATGCACTGATCACGTAGCTATCTTGCACTGATCACTTGGCTGATCATGCACTCATCACGGGACTGATCGTGCACTGAATGAGGCGCTATCATGCATTGACTACATGACTCCACATGCACTGATCACGTGAATGATCATGCACTGATCACGTGACTGACCATGCACTGATCACGTGACTGATTATGCACTGATCACGTTGCTGATCATGCACTGATCACGTGGATATCATGCACTGCTTACCTGACTGATCATGCAATGATCACGTAGCTACCATGTACTGGTCACGTGACTGATCATGCACTGATCACGTAATTGATCATGCACTGGTCATGTGGCTGATCATGCACTGATCACGTGACTGATCATACACTGATCACGTGACTGATCATGCACTGATCACGTGACTGATCATGCACTGATCACGTGGCTATCATGCAGTGATCACGTGGCTATTATGCACAGATCACATGGCTGATCATGCAATGATCACGTAGTTACCATATACTGGTCACGTGACTGATCATGCACTGATCCCGTGGCTGATCATGCACTGATTACGTGACTGATCATGCACTGTTCACGAGACTCATCATGCACAGATCACGTGGATATCATGCACTGATCACCTGTTTGATCATACACTGTTCACGTGTGTGACCATGCACTGCTCACGTGGCTGAACATGCACTGTTCACGTGGCTTACCACACACCTGTCACGTGACTGATCATGCACTGATCACGTGGCACTCATGCACTGATCACGTGGCTGATCATACTCTGCTCACGTAACTGATCATGCACACATCACGTGGCTATCATGCACTTCTCACCTGGCTGGTCATGCAATGTTCACGTAGCTACCATATACTGGTCACGTGACTCATCATGCTCAGATCACGTAAATGATCATGCACTGTTCAGTTGACTGATCATGTACTGATCACGTGACTGATCATGCACTGATCACGTGGCTATCATGCACTGCTCACGTGGCTGATCATGCAATGATCACGTAACAACCATGTACTGGTCACGTGACTGATCATGCACTGATCACGAAATTAATCCTGCACTGATCATCTGACTCATCATGCACTGATTACGTGGCTGATCACACACGTGTCACGTGACTGATCATGCACTGATCACGTGGCTATCATGCACTAATCACGTGGCTATCATTCACTGATCACGTGGATATCATGCACTGATCACGTGGCTGATCACACACGTATCACATGACTGATCATGCACTGAAAACGTGGCTATCATGCACAGATCCCGTGGCTGATCATGCAATGATCACATAGCTACCATGTACTGGTCACGTGACTGATCAAGCACTGATCACGTAATTGATCATGCACTGATCACGTGGTTGATCATGCAGTGAACACGTGAATAATCATGCACTGATCACGTGACTGGTCATGCACTGATCACGTGGCTCTCATGCACTGCTAACTTGGCTGATCATGCAATGATCACATAGATACCATGTACTGGTCACGTGACTGATCATGCACTGATGACGTAATTGATCATTCACTGATCATGTTGCTGATCATGCACTGATCACGTGACTGATCATGCACTGATCACGTAGCTGAACATGCACTGTTCACGTGGCTTATCACACACCTGTCACGTGACTGATTATGCACTGATCACGTGGCACTCATGCACTGATCACGTGGCTGATCATATTCTGTTCACGTAACTGATCATGCACACATCAGGTGGCTATCATGCACTGATCACTTGGCTGGTCATACACTGATCACGCAGCTACCATGTACTGGTCACGTGACTGATCATGCACTGATAACGTAATTGATCATGCACTGATCATGTGGCTGATCATGCACTGATCACGTGGCTATCATGCACTTATCACATGGCTAATCATACACTGATCATATGGCTACCATGTACCGGTCACCTGAATGATCATACACCCATCAGGTGACTGATCATGCACTGATCACGTGGCTATCATGCACTGACCACGACACTGAAAATGCACTGATCACGTCTAATCATGCACTGATCACATGACTGCCCATGCACTGATCACGTGGATGATCATACACTAATCATGTGACAGATCATGCACTGATCACGTGGCTGATCATCCACTGATCACGTGACTAATCAAGCACTGATCACGTGACTGATCATGCACTGATCACGTGGCTATCATACACTGATCACGTGCCTGCTCATGCACAGATTACATGACTGATCATGCACTGAACACGTGACTGATCATGCACTGATCACGTGGCTATCATGCACTACTCACGTGGCTGATCAAGCAATGATAATGTAGCTACCATGTACCGGTCAGGTGACTGATCATACACCCATCAGGTGACGGATCATGCACTGATCACGTGGCTGATCATGCACTGATACCGTGACTGAGCATGGACTGATCACATGACTATCATGTAGTGATCACGTGACTTAATGGCTCTGATCATGCGCTGATCATGTGTGCTATCATACACTGATCATGTGCCTCTGGAGGCAATAAACAAAGAGCTGAGTAGGCATGAATCAAACAGTCAGCAGGCAATAATCATGGAACTCAGCTGTGAGGAATCATGCTGCTCAGCTGGCAATAATCAAGCAGCTGAGCAGGCAGGAATTACGCAGCACAGCTGGCAATTGTCAAGCAGATGACAGGCAGGAATCGTGCAGCTCAGCTGGCAATTGTCAAGCAGATGAGCAGACAGGAATCACGCAGCTCAGCAGGCCCTGATCACGTGACTGAGCATGCACTGTTCACCTGGCTGATCATACACTGATCACGTGATTGATCAAGCATTGATCACTTGGATATCATGCACTGATCACGTGGCACTCATGCACTGATCACGTGATTGCGCATGCACTGATCACGTAATTGTATGCACTGCTCACGTGGCTATCATGCACTGATCATGTGACTGATCATGCACTGATCACGTAGCTATCTTGCACTGATCACTTGGCTGATCATGCACTCATCACGGGACTGATCGTGCACTGAATAAGGCGCTATCATGCATTGACTACATGACTCCACATGCACTGATCACGTGAATGATCATGCACTGATCACGTGACTGACCATGCACTGATCACGTGACTGATTATGCACTGATCACGTTGCTGATCATGCACTGATCACGTGGATATCATGCACTGCTTACCTGACTGATCATGCAATGATCACGTAGCTACCATGTACTGGTCACGTGACTGATCATGCACTGATCACGTAATTGATCATGCACTGGTCATGTGGCTGATCATGCACTGATCACGTGACTGATCATACACTGATCACGTGACTGATCATGCACTGATCACGTGACTGATCATGCACTGATCACGTGGCTATCATGCAGTGATCACGTGGCTATTATGCACAGATCACATGGCTGATCATGCAATGATCACATAGTTACCATATACTGGTCACGTGACTGATCATGCACTGATCCCGTGGCTGATCATGCACTGATTACGTGACTGATCATGCACTGTTCACGAGACTCATCATGCACAGATCACGTGGATATCATGCACTGATCACCTGTTTGATCATACACTGTTCACGTGTGTGACCATGCACTGCTCACGTGGCTGAACATGCACTGTTCACGTGGCTTACCACACACCTGTCACGTGACTGATCATGCACTGATCACGTGGCACTCATGCACTGATCACGTGGCTGATCATACTCTGCTCACGTAACTGATCATGCACACATCAGGTGGCTATCATGCACTTCTCACCTGGCTGGTCATGCAATGTTCACGTAGCTACCATATACTGGTCACGTGACTCATCATGCTCAGATCACGTAAATGATCATGCACTGTTCAGTTGACTGATCATGTACTGATCACGTGACTGATCATGCACTGATCACGTGGCTATCATGCACTGCTCACGTGGCTGATCATGCACTGATCACGTAACAACCATGTACTGGTCACGTGACTGATCATGCACTGATCACGATGGCTGATCACACACGTGTCACGTGACTGATCATGCACTGATCACGTGGCTATCATGCACTAATCACGTGGCTATCATTCACTGATCACGTGGATATCATGCACTGATCACGTGGCTGATCACACACGTATCACATGACTGATCATGCACTGAAAACGTGGCTATCATGCACTGATCCCGTGGCTGATCATGCAATGATCGCATAGCTACCATGTACTGGTCACGTGACTGATCATGCACTGATCACGTAATTGATCATGCACTGATCACGTGGTTGATCATGCAGTGAACACGTGAATAATCATGCACTGATCACGTGACTGGTCATGCACTGATCACGTGGCTCTCATGCACTGCTAACTTGGCTGATCATGCAATGATCACATAGATACCATGTACTGGTCACGTGACTGATCATGCACTGATGACGTAATTGATCATTCACTGATCATGTTGCTGATCATGCACTGATCACGTGACTGATCATGCACTGATCACGTAGCTGAACATGCACTGTTCACGTGGCTTATCACACACCTGTCACGTGACTGATTATGCACTGATCACGTGGCACTCATGCACTGATCACGTGGCTGATCATATTCTGTTCACGTAACTGATCATGCACACATCAGGTGGCTATCATGCACTGATCACTTGGCTGGTCATACACTGATCACGCAGCTACCATGTACTGGTCACGTGACTGATCATGCACTGATAACGTAATTGATCATGCACTGATCATGTGGCTGATCATGCACTGATCACGTGGCTATCATGCACTTATCACATGGCTAATCATACACTGATCATATGGCTACCATGTACCGGTCACCTGAATGATCATACACCCATCAGGTGACTGATCATGCACTGATCACGTGGCTATCATGCACTGACCACGACACTGAAAATGCACTGATCACGTCTAATCATGCACTGATCACATGACTGCCCATGCACTGATCACGTGGATGATCATACACTAATCATGTGACAGATCATGCACTGATCACGTGGCTGATCATGCACTGATACCGTGACTGAGCATGGACTGATCACATGACTATCATGTAGTGATCACGTGACTTAATGGCGCTGATCATGTGACTGATCATGCGCTGATCATGTTTGCTATCATACACTGATCATGTGCCTCTGGAGGCAATAACAAAGAGCTGAGTAGGCACGAATCAAACAGTCAGCAGGCAATAATCATGGAACTCAGCTGTGAGGAATCATGCTGCTCAGCTGGCAATAATCAAGCAGCTGAGCAGGCAGGAATTACGCAGCACAGCTGGCAATTGTCAAGCAGATGACAGGCAGGAATCGTGCAGCTCAGCTGGCAATTGTCAAGCAGATGAGCAGACAGGAATCACGCAGCTCAGCAGGCCCTGATCACGTGACTGAGCATGCACTGTTCACCTGGCTGATCATACACTGATCACGTGATTGATCAAGCATTGATCACTTGGATATCATGCACTGATCACGTGGCACTCATGCACTGATCACGTGATTGCGCATGCACTGATCACGTAATTGTATGCACTGCTCACGTGGCTATCATGCACTGATCATGTGACTGATCATGCACTGATCACGTAGCTATCTTGCACTGATCACTTGGCTGATCATGCACTCATCACGGGACTGATCGTGCACTGAATGAGGCGCTATCATGCATTGACTACATGACTCCACATGCACTGATCACGTGAATGATCATGCACTGATCACGTGACTGACCATGCACTGATCACGTGACTGATTATGCACTGATCACGTTGCTGATCATGCACTGATCACGTGGATATCATGCACTGCTTACCTGACTGATCATGCAATGATCACGTAGCTACCATGTACTGGTCACGTGACTGATCATGCACTGATCACGTAATTGATCATGCACTGGTCATGTGGCTGATCATGCACTGATCACGTGACTGATCATACACTGATCACGTGACTGATCATGCACTGATCACGTGACTGATCATGCACTGATCACGTGGCTATCATGCAGTGATCACGTGGCTATTATGCACAGATCACATGGCTGATCATGCAATGATCACGTAGTTACCATATACTGGTCACGTGACTGATCATGCACTGATCCCGTGGCTGATCATGCACTGATTACGTGACTGATCATGCACTGTTCACGAGACTCATCATGCACAGATCACGTGGATATCATGCACTGATCACCTGTTTGATCATACACTGTTCACGTGTGTGACCATGCACTGCTCACGTGGCTGAACATGCACTGTTCACGTGGCTTACCACACACCTGTCACGTGACTGATCATGCACTGATCACGTGGCACTCATGCACTGATCACGTGGCTGATCATACTCTGCTCACGTAACTGATCATGCACACATCACGTGGCTATCATGCACTTCTCACCTGGCTGGTCATGCAATGTTCACGTAGCTACCATATACTGGTCACGTGACTCATCATGCTCAGATCACGTAAATGATCATGCACTGTTCAGTTGACTGATCATGTACTGATCACGTGACTGATCATGCACTGATCACGTGGCTATCATGCACTGCTCACGTGGCTGATCATGCAATGATCACGTAACAACCATGTACTGGTCACGTGACTGATCATGCACTGATCACGAAATTAATCCTGCACTGATCATCTGACTCATCATGCACTGATTACGTGGCTGATCACACACGTGTCACGTGACTGATCATGCACTGATCACGTGGCTATCATGCACTAATCACGTGGCTATCATTCACTGATCACGTGGATATCATGCACTGATCACGTGGCTGATCACACACGTATCACATGACTGATCATGCACTGAAAACGTGGCTATCATGCACAGATCCCGTGGCTGATCATGCAATGATCACATAGCTACCATGTACTGGTCACGTGACTGATCAAGCACTGATCACGTAATTGATCATGCACTGATCACGTGGTTGATCATGCAGTGAACACGTGAATAATCATGCACTGATCACGTGACTGGTCATGCACTGATCACGTGGCTCTCATGCACTGCTAACTTGGCTGATCATGCAATGATCACATAGATACCATGTACTGGTCACGTGACTGATCATGCACTGATGACGTAATTGATCATTCACTGATCATGTTGCTGATCATGCACTGATCACGTGACTGATCATGCACTGATCACGTAGCTGAACATGCACTGTTCACGTGGCTTATCACACACCTGTCACGTGACTGATTATGCACTGATCACGTGGCACTCATGCACTGATCACGTGGCTGATCATATTCTGTTCACGTAACTGATCATGCACACATCAGGTGGCTATCATGCACTGATCACTTGGCTGGTCATACACTGATCACGCAGCTACCATGTACTGGTCACGTGACTGATCATGCACTGATAACGTAATTGATCATGCACTGATCATGTGGCTGATCATGCACTGATCACGTGGCTATCATGCACTTATCACATGGCTAATCATACACTGATCATATGGCTACCATGTACCGGTCACCTGAATGATCATACACCCATCAGGTGACTGATCATGCACTGATCACGTGGCTATCATGCACTGACCACGACACTGAAAATGCACTGATCACGTCTAATCATGCACTGATCACATGACTGCCCATGCACTGATCACGTGGATGATCATACACTAATCATGTGACAGATCATGCACTGATCACGTGGCTGATCATCCACTGATCACGTGACTAATCAAGCACTGATCACGTGACTGATCATGCACTGATCACGTGGCTATCATACACTGATCACGTGCCTGCTCATGCACAGATTACATGACTGATCATGCACTGAACACGTGACTGATCATGCACTGATCACGTGGCTATCATGCACTACTCACGTGGCTGATCAAGCAATGATAATGTAGCTACCATGTACCGGTCAGGTGACTGATCATACACCCATCAGGTGACGGATCATGCACTGATCACGTGGCTGATCATGCACTGATACCGTGACTGAGCATGGACTGATCACATGACTATCATGTAGTGATCACGTGACTTAATGGCTCTGATCATGCGCTGATCATGTGTGCTATCATACACTGATCATGTGCCTCTGGAGGCAATAAACAAAGAGCTGAGTAGGCATGAATCAAACAGTCAGCAGGCAATAATCATGGAACTCAGCTGTGAGGAATCATGCTGCTCAGCTGGCAATAATCAAGCAGCTGAGCAGGCAGGAATTACGCAGCACAGCTGGCAATTGTCAAGCAGATGACAGGCAGGAATCGTGCAGCTCAGCTGGCAATTGTCAAGCAGATGAGCAGACAGGAATCACGCAGCTCAGCAGGCCCTGATCACGTGACTGAGCATGCACTGTTCACCTGGCTGATCATACACTGATCACGTGATTGATCAAGCATTGATCACTTGGATATCATGCACTGATCACGTGGCACTCATGCACTGATCACGTGATTGCGCATGCACTGATCACGTAATTGTATGCACTGCTCACGTGGCTATCATGCACTGATCATGTGACTGATCATGCACTGATCACGTAGCTATCTTGCACTGATCACTTGGCTGATCATGCACTCATCACGGGACTGATCGTGCACTGAATAAGGCGCTATCATGCATTGACTACATGACTCCACATGCACTGATCACGTGAATGATCATGCACTGATCACGTGACTGACCATGCACTGATCACGTGACTGATTATGCACTGATCACGTTGCTGATCATGCACTGATCACGTGGATATCATGCACTGCTTACCTGACTGATCATGCAATGATCACGTAGCTACCATGTACTGGTCACGTGACTGATCATGCACTGATCACGTAATTGATCATGCACTGGTCATGTGGCTGATCATGCACTGATCACGTGACTGATCATACACTGATCACGTGACTGATCATGCACTGATCACGTGACTGATCATGCACTGATCACGTGGCTATCATGCAGTGATCACGTGGCTATTATGCACAGATCACATGGCTGATCATGCAATGATCACATAGTTACCATATACTGGTCACGTGACTGATCATGCACTGATCCCGTGGCTGATCATGCACTGATTACGTGACTGATCATGCACTGTTCACGAGACTCATCATGCACAGATCACGTGGATATCATGCACTGATCACCTGTTTGATCATACACTGTTCACGTGTGTGACCATGCACTGCTCACGTGCCTGAACATGCACTGTTCACGTGGCTTACCACACACCTGTCACGTGACTGATCATGCACTGATCACGTGGCACTCATGCACTGATCACGTGGCTGATCATACTCTGCTCACGTAACTGATCATGCACACATCACGTGGCTATCATGCACTTCTCACCTGGCTGGTCATGCAATGTTCACGTAGCTACCATATACTGGTCACGTGACTCATCATGCTCAGATCACGTAAATGATCATGCACTGTTCAGTTGACTGATCATGTACTGATCACGTGACTGATCATGCACTGATCACGTGGCTATCATGCACTGCTCACGTGGCTGATCATGCAATGATCACGTAACAACCATGTACTGGTCACGTGACTGATCATGCACTGATCACGAAATTAATCCTGCACTGATCATCTGACTCATCATGCACTGATTACGTGGCTGATCACACACGTGTCACGTGACTGATCATGCACTGATCACGTGGCTATCATGCACTAATCACGTGGCTATCATTCACTGATCACGTGGATATCATGCACTGATCACGTGGCTGATCACACACGTATCACATGACTGATCATGCACTGAAAACGTGGCTATCATGCACTGATCCCGTGGCTGATCATGCAATGATCACATAGCTACCATGTACTGGTCACGTGACTGATCATGCACTGATCACGTAATTGATCATGCACTGATCACGTGGTTGATCATGCAGTGAACACGTGAATAATCATGCACTGATCACGTGACTGGTCATGCACTGATCACGTGGCTCTCATGCACTGCTAACTTGGCTGATCATGCAATGATCACATAGATACCATGTACTGGTCACGTGACTGATCATGCACTGATGACGTAATTGATCATTCACTGATCATGTTGCTGATCATGCACTGATCACGTGACTGATCATGCACTGATCACGTAGCTGAACATGCACTGTTCACGTGGCTTATCACACACCTGTCACGTGACTGATTATGCACTGATCACGTGGCACTCATGCACTGATCACGTGGCTGATCATATTCTGTTCACGTAACTGATCATGCACACATCAGGTGGCTATCATGCACTGATCACTTGGCTGGTCATACACTGATCACGCAGCTACCATGTACTGGTCACGTGACTGATCATGCACTGATAACGTAATTGATCATGCACTGATCATGTGGCTGATCATGCACTGATCACGTGGCTATCATGCACTTATCACATGGCTAATCATACACTGATCATATGGCTACCATGTACCGGTCACCTGAATGATCATACACCCATCAGGTGACTGATCATGCACTGATCACGTGGCTATCATGCACTGACCACGACACTGAAAATGCACTGATCACGTCTAATCATGCACTGATCACATGACTGCCCATGCACTGATCACGTGGATGATCATACACTAATCATGTGACAGATCATGCACTGATCACGTGGCTGATCATGCACTGATACCGTGACTGAGCATGGACTGATCACATGACTATCATGTAGTGATCACGTGACTTAATGGCGCTGATCATGTGACTGATCATGCGCTGATCATGTTTGCTATCATACACTGATCATGTGCCTCTGGAGGCAATAACAAAGAGCTGAGTAGGCACGAATCAAACAGTCAGCAGGCAATAATCATGGAACTCAGCTGTGAGGAATCATGCTGCTCAGCTGGCAATAATCAAGCAGCTGAGCAGGCAGGAATTACGCAGCACAGCTGGCAATTGTCAAGCAGATGACAGGCAGGAATCGTGCAGCTCAGCTGGCAATTGTCAAGCAGATGAGCAGACAGGAATCACGCAGCTCAGCAGGCCCTGATCACGTGACTGAGCATGCACTGTTCACCTGGCTGATCATACACTGATCACGTGATTGATCAAGCATTGATCACTTGGATATCATGCACTGATCACGTGGCACTCATGCACTGATCACGTGATTGCGCATGCACTGATCACGTAATTGTATGCACTGCTCACGTGGCTATCATGCACTGATCATGTGACTGATCATGCACTGATCACGTAGCTATCTTGCACTGATCACTTGGCTGATCATGCACTCATCACGGGACTGATCGTGCACTGAATGAGGCGCTATCATGCATTGACTACATGACTCCACATGCACTGATCACGTGAATGATCATGCACTGATCACGTGACTGACCATGCACTGATCACGTGACTGATTATGCACTGATCACGTTGCTGATCATGCACTGATCACGTGGATATCATGCACTGCTTACCTGACTGATCATGCAATGATCACGTAGCTACCATGTACTGGTCACGTGACTGATCATGCACTGATCACGTAATTGATCATGCACTGCTCACGTGGCTATCATGCACTGATCACGTGACTGATCATACACTGATCACGTGACTGATCATGCACTGATCACGTGACTGATCATGCACTGATCACGTGGCTATCATGCAGTGATCACGTGGCTATTATGCACAGATCACATGGCTGATCATGCAATGATCACGTAGTTACCATATACTGGTCACGTGACTGATCATGCACTGATCCCGTGGCTGATCATGCACTGATTACGTGACTGATCATGCACTGTTCACGAGACTCATCATGCACAGATCACGTGGATATCATGCACTGATCACCTGTTTGATCATACACTGTTCACGTGTGTGACCATGCACTGCTCACGTGGCTGAACATGCACTGTTCACGTGGCTTACCACACACCTGTCACGTGACTGATCATGCACTGATCACGTGGCACTCATGCACTGATCACGTGGCTGATCATACTCTGCTCACGTAACTGATCATGCACACATCACGTGGCTATCATGCACTTCTCACCTGGCTGGTCATGCAATGTTCACGTAGCTACCATATACTGGTCACGTGACTCATCATGCTCAGATCACGTAAATGATCATGCACTGTTCAGTTGACTGATCATGTACTGATCACGTGACTGATCATGCACTGATCACGTGGCTATCATGCACTGCTCACGTGGCTGATCATGCAATGATCACGTAACAACCATGTACTGGTCACGTGACTGATCATGCACTGATCACGAAATTAATCCTGCACTGATCATCTGACTCATCATGCACTGATTACGTGGCTGATCACACACGTGTCACGTGACTGATCATGCACTGATCACGTGGCTATCATGCACTAATCACGTGGCTATCATTCACTGATCACGTGGATATCATGCACTGATCACGTGGCTGATCACACACGTATCACATGACTGATCATGCACTGAAAACGTGGCTATCATGCACAGATCCCGTGGCTGATCATGCAATGATCACATAGCTACCATGTACTGGTCACGTGACTGATCAAGCACTGATCACGTAATTGATCATGCACTGATCACGTGGTTGATCATGCAGTGAACACGTGAATAATCATGCACTGATCACGTGACTGGTCATGCACTGATCACGTGGCTCTCATGCACTGCTAACTTGGCTGATCATGCAATGATCACATAGATACCATGTACTGGTCACGTGACTGATCATGCACTGATGACGTAATTGATCATTCACTGATCATGTTGCTGATCATGCACTGATCACGTGACTGATCATGCACTGATCACGTAGCTGAACATGCACTGTTCACGTGGCTTATCACACACCTGTCACGTGACTGATTATGCACTGATCACGTGGCACTCATGCACTGATCACGTGGCTGATCATATTCTGTTCACGTAACTGATCATGCACACATCAGGTGGCTATCATGCACTGATCACTTGGCTGGTCATACACTGATCACGCAGCTACCATGTACTGGTCACGTGACTGATCATGCACTGATAACGTAATTGATCATGCACTGATCATGTGGCTGATCATGCACTGATCACGTGGCTATCATGCACTTATCACATGGCTAATCATACACTGATCATATGGCTACCATGTACCGGTCACCTGAATGATCATACACCCATCAGGTGACTGATCATGCACTGATCACGTGGCTATCATGCACTGACCACGACACTGAAAATGCACTGATCACGTCTAATCATGCACTGATCACATGACTGCCCATGCACTGATCACGTGGATGATCATACACTAATCATGTGACAGATCATGCACTGATCACGTGGCTGATCATCCACTGATCACGTGACTAATCAAGCACTGATCACGTGACTGATCATGCACTGATCACGTGGCTATCATACACTGATCACGTGCCTGCTCATGCACAGATTACATGACTGATCATGCACTGAACACGTGACTGATCATGCACTGATCACGTGGCTATCATGCACTACTCACGTGGCTGATCAAGCAATGATAATGTAGCTACCATGTACCGGTCAGGTGACTGATCATACACCCATCAGGTGACGGATCATGCACTGATCACGTGGCTGATCATGCACTGATACCGTGACTGAGCATGGACTGATCACATGACTATCATGTAGTGATCACGTGACTTAATGGCTCTGATCATGCGCTGATCATGTGTGCTATCATACACTGATCATGTGCCTCTGGAGGCAATAAACAAAGAGCTGAGTAGGCATGAATCAAACAGTCAGCAGGCAATAATCATGGAACTCAGCTGTGAGGAATCATGCTGCTCAGCTGGCAATAATCAAGCAGCTGAGCAGGCAGGAATTACGCAGCACAGCTGGCAATTGTCAAGCAGATGACAGGCAGGAATCGTGCAGCTCAGCTGGCAATTGTCAAGCAGATGAGCAGACAGGAATCACGCAGCTCAGCAGGCCCTGATCACGTGACTGAGCATGCACTGTTCACCTGGCTGATCATACACTGATCACGTGATTGATCAAGCATTGATCACTTGGATATCATGCACTGATCACGTGGCACTCATGCACTGATCACGTGATTGCGCATGCACTGATCACGTAATTGTATGCACTGCTCACGTGGCTATCATGCACTGATCATGTGACTGATCATGCACTGATCACGTAGCTATCTTGCACTGATCACTTGGCTGATCATGCACTCATCACGGGACTGATCGTGCACTGAATAAGGCGCTATCATGCATTGACTACATGACTCCACATGCACTGATCACGTGAATGATCATGCACTGATCACGTGACTGACCATGCACTGATCACGTGACTGATTATGCACTGATCACGTTGCTGATCATGCACTGATCACGTGGATATCATGCACTGCTTACCTGACTGATCATGCAATGATCACGTAGCTACCATGTACTGGTCACGTGACTGATCATGCACTGATCACGTAATTGATCATGCACTGGTCATGTGGCTGATCATGCACTGATCACGTGACTGATCATACACTGATCACGTGACTGATCATGCACTGATCACGTGACTGATCATGCACTGATCACGTGGCTATCATGCAGTGATCACGTGGCTATTATGCACAGATCACATGGCTGATCATGCAATGATCACATAGTTACCATATACTGGTCACGTGACTGATCATGCACTGATCCCGTGGCTGATCATGCACTGATTACGTGACTGATCATGCACTGTTCACGAGACTCATCATGCACAGATCACGTGGATATCATGCACTGATCACCTGTTTGATCATACACTGTTCACGTGTGTGACCATGCACTGCTCACGTGGCTGAACATGCACTGTTCACGTGGCTTACCACACACCTGTCACGTGACTGATCATGCACTGATCACGTGGCACTCATGCACTGATCACGTGGCTGATCATACTCTGCTCACGTAACTGATCATGCACACATCACGTGGCTATCATGCACTTCTCACCTGGCTGGTCATGCAATGTTCACGTAGCTACCATATACTGGTCACGTGACTCATCATGCTCAGATCACGTAAATGATCATGCACTGTTCAGTTGACTGATCATGTACTGATCACGTGACTGATCATGCACTGATCACGTGGCTATCATGCACTGCTCACGTGGCTGATCATGCAATGATCACGTAACAACCATGTACTGGTCACGTGACTGATCATGCACTGATCACGAAATTAATCCTGCACTGATCATCTGACTCATCATGCACTGATTACGTGGCTGATCACACACGTGTCACGTGACTGATCATGCACTGATCACGTGGCTATCATGCACTAATCACGTGGCTATCATTCACTGATCACGTGGATATCATGCACTGATCACGTGGCTGATCACACACGTATCACATGACTGATCATGCACTGAAAACGTGGCTATCATGCACTGATCCCGTGGCTGATCATGCAATGATCACATAGCTACCATGTACTGGTCACGTGACTGATCATGCACTGATCACGTAATTGATCATGCACTGATCACGTGGTTGATCATGCAGTGAACACGTGAATAATCATGCACTGATCACGTGACTGGTCATGCACTGATCACGTGGCTCTCATGCACTGCTAACTTGGCTGATCATGCAATGATCACATAGATACCATGTACTGGTCACGTGACTGATCATGCACTGATGACGTAATTGATCATTCACTGATCATGTTGCTGATCATGCACTGATCACGTGACTGATCATGCACTGATCACGTAGCTGAACATGCACTGTTCACGTGGCTTATCACACACCTGTCACGTGACTGATTATGCACTGATCACGTGGCACTCATGCACTGATCACGTGGCTGATCATATTCTGTTCACGTAACTGATCATGCACACATCAGGTGGCTATCATGCACTGATCACTTGGCTGGTCATACACTGATCACGCAGCTACCATGTACTGGTCACGTGACTGATCATGCACTGATAACGTAATTGATCATGCACTGATCATGTGGCTGATCATGCACTGATCACGTGGCTATCATGCACTTATCACATGGCTAATCATACACTGATCATATGGCTACCATGTACCGGTCACCTGAATGATCATACACCCATCAGGTGACTGATCATGCACTGATCACGTGGCTATCATGCACTGACCACGACACTGAAAATGCACTGATCACGTCTAATCATGCACTGATCACATGACTGCCCATGCACTGATCACGTGGATGATCATACACTAATCATGTGACAGATCATGCACTGATCACGTGGCTGATCATGCACTGATACCGTGACTGAGCATGGACTGATCACATGACTATCATGTAGTGATCACGTGACTTAATGGCGCTGATCATGTGACTGATCATGCGCTGATCATGTTTGCTATCATACACTGATCATGTGCCTCTGGAGGCAATAACAAAGAGCTGAGTAGGCACGAATCAAACAGTCAGCAGGCAATAATCATGGAACTCAGCTGTGAGGAATCATGCTGCTCAGCTGGCAATAATCAAGCAGCTGAGCAGGCAGGAATTACGCAGCTCAGCTGGCAATTGTCAAGCAGATGAGCAGACAGGAATCACGCAGCTCAGCAGGCCCTGATCACGTGACTGAGCATGCACTGTTCACCTGGCTGATCATACACTGATCACGTGATTGATCAAGCATTGATCACTTGGATATCATGCACTGATCACGTGGCACTCATGCACTGATCACGTGATTGCGCATGCACTGATCACGTAATTGTATGCACTGCTCACGTGGCTATCATGCACTGATCATGTGACTGATCATGCACTGATCACGTAGCTATCTTGCACTGATCACTTGGCTGATCATGCACTCATCACGGGACTGATCGTGCACTGAATGAGGCGCTATCATGCATTGACTACATGACTCCACATGCACTGATCACGTGAATGATCATGCACTGATCACGTGACTGACCATGCACTGATCACGTGACTGATTATGCACTGATCACGTTGCTGATCATGCACTGATCACGTGGATATCATGCACTGCTTACCTGACTGATCATGCAATGATCACGTAGCTACCATGTACTGGTCACGTGACTGACATGCACTGATCACGTAATTGATCATGCACTGATCACGTGGCTGATCATGCACTGATCACGTGACTGATCATGCACTGATCACGTGACTGATCATGCACTGATCACGTGACTGATCATGCACTGATCACGTGGCTATCATGCAGTGATCACGTGGCTATTATGCACAGATCACATGGCTGATCATGCAATGATCACGTAGTTACCATATACTGGTCACGTGACTGATCATGCACTGATCCCGTGGCTGATCATGCACTGATTACGTGACTGATCATGCACTGTTCACGAGACTCATCATGCACAGATCACGTGGATATCATGCACTGATCACCTGTTTGATCATACACTGTTCACGTGTGTGACCATGCACTGCTCACGTGGCTGAACATGCACTGTTCACGTGGCTTACCACACACCTGTCACGTGACTGATCATGCACTGATCACGTGGCACTCATGCACTGATCACGTGGCTGATCATACTCTGCTCACGTAACTGATCATGCACACATCACGTGGCTATCATGCACTTCTCACCTGGCTGGTCATGCAATGTTCACGTAGCTACCATATACTGGTCACGTGACTCATCATGCTCAGATCACGTAAATGATCATGCACTGTTCAGTTGACTGATCATGTACTGATCACGTGACTGATCATGCACTGATCACGTGGCTATCATGCACTGCTCACGTGGCTGATCATGCAATGATCACGTAACAACCATGTACTGGTCACGTGACTGATCATGCACTGATCACGAAATTAATCCTGCACTGATCATCTGACTCATCATGCACTGATTACGTGGCTGATCACACACGTGTCACGTGACTGATCATGCACTGATCACGTGGCTATCATGCACTAATCACGTGGCTATCATTCACTGATCACGTGGATATCATGCACTGATCACGTGGCTGATCACACACGTATCACATGACTGATCATGCACTGAAAACGTGGCTATCATGCACAGATCCCGTGGCTGATCATGCAATGATCACATAGCTACCATGTACTGGTCACGTGACTGATCAAGCACTGATCACGTAATTGATCATGCACTGATCACGTGGTTGATCATGCAGTGAACACGTGAATAATCATGCACTGATCACGTGACTGGTCATGCACTGATCACGTGGCTCTCATGCACTGCTAACTTGGCTGATCATGCAATGATCACATAGATACCATGTACTGGTCACGTGACTGATCATGCACTGATGACGTAATTGATCATTCACTGATCATGTTGCTGATCATGCACTGATCACGTGACTGATCATGCACTGATCACGTAGCTGAACATGCACTGTTCACGTGGCTTATCACACACCTGTCACGTGACTGATTATGCACTGATCACGTGGCACTCATGCACTGATCACGTGGCTGATCATATTCTGTTCACGTAACTGATCATGCACACATCAGGTGGCTATCATGCACTGATCACTTGGCTGGTCATACACTGATCACGCAGCTACCATGTACTGGTCACGTGACTGATCATGCACTGATAACGTAATTGATCATGCACTGATCATGTGGCTGATCATGCACTGATCACGTGGCTATCATGCACTTATCACATGGCTAATCATACACTGATCATATGGCTACCATGTACCGGTCACCTGAATGATCATACACCCATCAGGTGACTGATCATGCACTGATCACGTGGCTATCATGCACTGACCACGACACTGAAAATGCACTGATCACGTCTAATCATGCACTGATCACATGACTGCCCATGCACTGATCACGTGGATGATCATACACTAATCATGTGACAGATCATGCACTGATCACGTGGCTGATCATCCACTGATCACGTGACTAATCAAGCACTGATCACGTGACTGATCATGCACTGATCACGTGGCTATCATACACTGATCACGTGCCTGCTCATGCACAGATTACATGACTGATCATGCACTGAACACGTGACTGATCATGCACTGATCACGTGGCTATCATGCACTACTCACGTGGCTGATCAAGCAATGATAATGTAGCTACCATGTACCGGTCAGGTGACTGATCATACACCCATCAGGTGACGGATCATGCACTGATCACGTGGCTGATCATGCACTGATACCGTGACTGAGCATGGACTGATCACATGACTATCATGTAGTGATCACGTGACTTAATGGCTCTGATCATGCGCTGATCATGTGTGCTATCATACACTGATCATGTGCCTCTGGAGGCAATAAACAAAGAGCTGAGTAGGCATGAATCAAACAGTCAGCAGGCAATAATCATGGAACTCAGCTGTGAGGAATCATGCTGCTCAGCTGGCAATAATCAAGCAGCTGAGCAGGCAGGAATTACGCAGCACAGCTGGCAATTGTCAAGCAGATGACAGGCAGGAATCGTGCAGCTCAGCTGGCAATTGTCAAGCAGATGAGCAGACAGGAATCACGCAGCTCAGCAGGCCCTGATCACGTGACTGAGCATGCACTGTTCACCTGGCTGATCATACACTGATCACGTGATTGATCAAGCATTGATCACTTGGATATCATGCACTGATCACGTGGCACTCATGCACTGATCACGTGATTGCGCATGCACTGATCACGTAATTGTATGCACTGCTCACGTGGCTATCATGCACTGATCATGTGACTGATCATGCACTGATCACGTAGCTATCTTGCACTGATCACTTGGCTGATCATGCACTCATCACGGGACTGATCGTGCACTGAATAAGGCGCTATCATGCATTGACTACATGACTCCACATGCACTGATCACGTGAATGATCATGCACTGATCACGTGACTGACCATGCACTGATCACGTGACTGATTATGCACTGATCACGTTGCTGATCATGCACTGATCACGTGGATATCATGCACTGCTTACCTGACTGATCATGCAATGATCACGTAGCTACCATGTACTGGTCACGTGACTGATCATGCACTGATCACGTGACTGATCATGCACTGATCACGTGACTGATCATGCACTGATCACGTGGCTATCATGCAGTGATCACGTGGCTATTATGCACAGATCACATGGCTGATCATGCAATGATCACATAGTTACCATATACTGGTCACGTGACTGATCATGCACTGATCCCGTGGCTGATCATGCACTGATTACGTGACTGATCATGCACTGTTCACGAGACTCATCATGCACAGATCACGTGGATATCATGCACTGATCACCTGTTTGATCATACACTGTTCACGTGTGTGACCATGCACTGCTCACGTGCCTGAACATGCACTGTTCACGTGGCTTACCACACACCTGTCACGTGACTGATCATGCACTGATCACGTGGCACTCATGCACTGATCACGTGGCTGATCATACTCTGCTCACGTAACTGATCATGCACACATCACGTGGCTATCATGCACTTCTCACCTGGCTGGTCATGCAATGTTCACGTAGCTACCATATACTGGTCACGTGACTCATCATGCTCAGATCACGTAAATGATCATGCACTGTTCAGTTGACTGATCATGTACTGATCACGTGACTGATCATGCACTGATCACGTGGCTATCATGCACTGCTCACGTGGCTGATCATGCAATGATCACGTAACAACCATGTACTGGTCACGTGACTGATCATGCACTGATCACGAAATTAATCCTGCACTGATCATCTGACTCATCATGCACTGATTACGTGGCTGATCACACACGTGTCACGTGACTGATCATGCACTGATCACGTGGCTATCATGCACTAATCACGTGGCTATCATTCACTGATCACGTGGATATCATGCACTGATCACGTGGCTGATCACACACGTATCACATGACTGATCATGCACTGAAAACGTGGCTATCATGCACTGATCCCGTGGCTGACCATGCAATGATCACATAGCTACCATGTACTGGTCACGTGACTGATCATGCACTGATCACGTAATTGATCATGCACTGATCACGTGGTTGATCATGCAGTGAACACGTGAATAATCATGCACTGATCACGTGACTGGTCATGCACTGATCACGTGGCTCTCATGCACTGCTAACTTGGCTGATCATGCAATGATCACATAGATACCATGTACTGGTCACGTGACTGATCATGCACTGATGACGTAATTGATCATTCACTGATCATGTTGCTGATCATGCACTGATCACGTGACTGATCATGCACTGATCACGTAGCTGAACATGCACTGTTCACGTGGCTTATCACACACCTGTCACGTGACTGATTATGCACTGATCACGTGGCACTCATGCACTGATCACGTGGCTGATCATATTCTGTTCACGTAACTGATCATGCACACATCAGGTGGCTATCATGCACTGATCACTTGGCTGGTCATACACTGATCACGCAGCTACCATGTACTGGTCACGTGACTGATCATGCACTGATAACGTAATTGATCATGCACTGATCATGTGGCTGATCATGCACTGATCACGTGGCTATCATGCACTTATCACATGGCTAATCATACACTGATCATATGGCTACCATGTACCGGTCACCTGAATGATCATACACCCATCAGGTGACTGATCATGCACTGATCACGTGGCTATCATGCACTGACCACGACACTGAAAATGCACTGATCACGTCTAATCATGCACTGATCACATGACTGCCCATGCACTGATCACGTGGATGATCATACACTAATCATGTGACAGATCATGCACTGATCACGTGGCTGATCATGCACTGATCACGTGACTGATCATGCACTGATCACGTGACTGATCATGCACTGATCACGTGGCTATCATGCACTGATCACGTGCCTGATCATGCACAGATCACATGACTGATCATGCACTGATCACGTGACTGATCATGCACTGATCACGTGGCTATCATGCACTATCACGTGGCTGATCATGCACTGATCACGTAGCTACCATGCACTGGTCACATGACTGATCATACACTAATCATGTGACAGATCATGCACTGATCACGTGGCTGATCATGCACTGATACCGTGACTGAGCATGGACTGATCACATGACTATCATGTAGTGATCACGTGACTTAATGGCGCTGATCATGTGACTGATCATGCGCTGATCATGTTTGCTATCATACACTGATCATGTGCCTCTGGAGGCAATAACAAAGAGCTGAGTAGGCACGAATCAAACAGTCAGCAGGCAATAATCATGGAACTCAGCTGTGAGGAATCATGCTGCTCAGCTGGCAATAATCAAGCAGCTGAGCAGGCAGGAATTACGCAGCACAGCTGGCAATTGTCAAGCAGATGACAGGCAGGAATCGTGCAGCTCAGCTGGCAATTGTCAAGCAGATGAGCAGACAGGAATCACGCAGCTCAGCAGGCCCTGATCACGTGACTGAGCATGCACTGTTCACCTGGCTGATCATACACTGATCACGTGATTGATCAAGCATTGATCACTTGGATATCATGCACTGATCACGTGGCACTCATGCACTGATCACGTGATTGCGCATGCACTGATCACGTAATTGTATGCACTGCTCACGTGGCTATCATGCACTGATCATGTGACTGATCATGCACTGATCACGTAGCTATCTTGCACTGATCACTTGGCTGATCATGCACTCATCACGGGACTGATCGTGCACTGAATGAGGCGCTATCATGCATTGACTACATGACTCCACATGCACTGATCACGTGAATGATCATGCACTGATCACGTGACTGACCATGCACTGATCACGTGACTGATTATGCACTGATCACGTTGCTGATCATGCACTGATCACGTGGATATCATGCACTGCTTACCTGACTGATCATGCAATGATCACGTAGCTACCATGTACTGGTCACGTGACTGATCATGCACTGATCACGTAATTGATCATGCACTGGTCATGTGGCTGATCATGCACTGATCACGTGACTGATCATACACTGATCACGTGACTGATCATGCACTGATCACGTGACTGATCATGCACTGATCACGTGGCTATCATGCAGTGATCACGTGGCTATTATGCACAGATCACATGGCTGATCATGCAATGATCACGTAGTTACCATATACTGGTCACGTGACTGATCATGCACTGATCCCGTGGCTGATCATGCACTGATTACGTGACTGATCATGCACTGTTCACGAGACTCATCATGCACAGATCACGTGGATATCATGCACTGATCACCTGTTTGATCATACACTGTTCACGTGTGTGACCATGCACTGCTCACGTGGCTGAACATGCACTGTTCACGTGGCTTACCACACACCTGTCACGTGACTGATCATGCACTGATCACGTGGCACTCATGCACTGATCACGTGGCTGATCATACTCTGCTCACGTAACTGATCATGCACACATCACGTGGCTATCATGCACTTCTCACCTGGCTGGTCATGCAATGTTCACGTAGCTACCATATACTGGTCACGTGACTCATCATGCTCAGATCACGTAAATGATCATGCACTGTTCAGTTGACTGATCATGTACTGATCACGTGACTGATCATGCACTGATCACGTGGCTATCATGCACTGCTCACGTGGCTGATCATGCAATGATCACGTAACAACCATGTACTGGTCACGTGACTGATCATGCACTGATCACGAAATTAATCCTGCACTGATCATCTGACTCATCATGCACTGATTACGTGGCTGATCACACACGTGTCACGTGACTGATCATGCACTGATCACGTGGCTATCATGCACTAATCACGTGGCTATCATTCACTGATCACGTGGATATCATGCACTGATCACGTGGCTGATCACACACGTATCACATGACTGATCATGCACTGAAAACGTGGCTATCATGCACAGATCCCGTGGCTGATCATGCAATGATCACATAGCTACCATGTACTGGTCACGTGACTGATCAAGCACTGATCACGTAATTGATCATGCACTGATCACGTGGTTGATCATGCAGTGAACACGTGAATAATCATGCACTGATCACGTGACTGGTCATGCACTGATCACGTGGCTCTCATGCACTGCTAACTTGGCTGATCATGCAATGATCACATAGATACCATGTACTGGTCACGTGACTGATCATGCACTGATGACGTAATTGATCATTCACTGATCATGTTGCTGATCATGCACTGATCACGTGACTGATCATGCACTGATCACGTAGCTGAACATGCACTGTTCACGTGGCTTATCACACACCTGTCACGTGACTGATTATGCACTGATCACGTGGCACTCATGCACTGATCACGTGGCTGATCATATTCTGTTCACGTAACTGATCATGCACACATCAGGTGGCTATCATGCACTGATCACTTGGCTGGTCATACACTGATCACGCAGCTACCATGTACTGGTCACGTGACTGATCATGCACTGATAACGTAATTGATCATGCACTGATCATGTGGCTGATCATGCACTGATCACGTGGCTATCATGCACTTATCACATGGCTAATCATACACTGATCATATGGCTACCATGTACCGGTCACCTGAATGATCATACACCCATCAGGTGACTGATCATGCACTGATCACGTGGCTATCATGCACTGACCACGACACTGAAAATGCACTGATCACGTCTAATCATGCACTGATCACATGACTGCCCATGCACTGATCACGTGGATGATCATACACTAATCATGTGACAGATCATGCACTGATCACGTGGCTGATCATGCACTGATACCGTGACTGAGCATGGACTGATCACATGACTATCATGTAGTGATCACGTGACTTAATGGCTCTGATCATGCGCTGATCATGTGTGCTATCATACACTGATCATGTGCCTCTGGAGGCAATAAACAAAGAGCTGAGTAGGCACGAATCAAACAGTCAGCAGGCAATAATCATGGAACTCAGCTGTGAGGAATCATGCTGCTCAGCTGGCAATAATCAAGCAGCTGAGCAGGCAGGAATTACGCAGCACAGCTGGCAATTGTCAAGCAGATGACAGGCAGGAATCGTGCAGCTCAGCTGGCAATTGTCAAGCAGATGAGCAGACAGGAATCACGCAGCTCAGCAGGCCCTGATCACGTGACTGAGCATGCACTGTTCACCTGGCTGATCATACACTGATCACGTGATTGATCAAGCATTGATCACTTGGATATCATGCACTGATCACGTGGCACTCATGCACTGATCACGTGATTGCGCATGCACTGATCACGTAATTGTATGCACTGCTCACGTGGCTATCATGCACTGATCATGTGACTGATCATGCACTGATCACGTAGCTATCTTGCACTGATCACTTGGCTGATCATGCACTCATCACGGGACTGATCGTGCACTGAATAAGGCGCTATCATGCATTGACTACATGACTCCACATGCACTGATCACGTGAATGATCATGCACTGATCACGTGACTGACCATGCACTGATCACGTGACTGATTATGCACTGATCACGTTGCTGATCATGCACTGATCACGTGGATATCATGCACTGCTTACCTGACTGATCATGCAATGATCACGTAGCTACCATGTACTGGTCACGTGACTGATCATGCACTGATCACGTAATTGATCATGCACTGATCACGTGGCTGATCATGCACTGATCACGTGACTGATCATGCACTGATCACGTGACTGATCATGCACTGATCACGTGACTGATCATGCACTGATCACGTGGCTATCATGCAGTGATCACGTGGCTATTATGCACAGATCACATGGCTGATCATGCAATGATCACGTAGTTACCATATACTGGTCACGTGACTGATCATGCACTGATCCCGTGGCTGATCATGCACTGATTACGTGACTGATCATGCACTGTTCACGAGACTCATCATGCACAGATCACGTGGATATCATGCACTGATCACCTGTTTGATCATACACTGTTCACGTGTGTGACCATGCACTGCTCACGTGGCTGAACATGCACTGTTCACGTGGCTTACCACACACCTGTCACGTGACTGATCATGCACTGATCACGTGGCACTCATGCACTGATCACGTGGCTGATCATACTCTGCTCACGTAACTGATCATGCACACATCACGTGGCTATCATGCACTTCTCACCTGGCTGGTCATGCAATGTTCACGTAGCTACCATATACTGGTCACGTGACTCATCATGCTCAGATCACGTAAATGATCATGCACTGTTCAGTTGACTGATCATGTACTGATCACGTGACTGATCATGCACTGATCACGTGGCTATCATGCACTGCTCACGTGGCTGATCATGCAATGATCACGTAACAACCATGTACTGGTCACGTGACTGATCATGCACTGATCACGAAATTAATCCTGCACTGATCATCTGACTCATCATGCACTGATTACGTGGCTGATCACACACGTGTCACGTGACTGATCATGCACTGATCACGTGGCTATCATGCACTAATCACGTGGCTATCATTCACTGATCACGTGGATATCATGCACTGATCACGTGGCTGATCACACACGTATCACATGACTGATCATGCACTGAAAACGTGGCTATCATGCACAGATCCCGTGGCTGATCATGCAATGATCACATAGCTACCATGTACTGGTCACGTGACTGATCAAGCACTGATCACGTAATTGATCATGCACTGATCACGTGGTTGATCATGCAGTGAACACGTGAATAATCATGCACTGATCACGTGACTGGTCATGCACTGATCACGTGGCTCTCATGCACTGCTAACTTGGCTGATCATGCAATGATCACATAGATACCATGTACTGGTCACGTGACTGATCATGCACTGATGACGTAATTGATCATTCACTGATCATGTTGCTGATCATGCACTGATCACGTGACTGATCATGCACTGATCACGTAGCTGAACATGCACTGTTCACGTGGCTTATCACACACCTGTCACGTGACTGATTATGCACTGATCACGTGGCACTCATGCACTGATCACGTGGCTGATCATATTCTGTTCACGTAACTGATCATGCACACATCAGGTGGCTATCATGCACTGATCACTTGGCTGGTCATACACTGATCACGCAGCTACCATGTACTGGTCACGTGACTGATCATGCACTGATAACGTAATTGATCATGCACTGATCATGTGGCTGATCATGCACTGATCACGTGGCTATCATGCACTTATCACATGGCTAATCATACACTGATCATATGGCTACCATGTACCGGTCACCTGAATGATCATACACCCATCAGGTGACTGATCATGCACTGATCACGTGGCTATCATGCACTGACCACGACACTGAAAATGCACTGATCACGTCTAATCATGCACTGATCACATGACTGCCCATGCACTGATCACGTGGATGATCATACACTAATCATGTGACAGATCATGCACTGATCACGTGGCTGATCATCCACTGATCACGTGACTAATCAAGCACTGATCACGTGACTGATCATGCACTGATCACGTGGCTATCATACACTGATCACGTGCCTGCTCATGCACAGATTACATGACTGATCATGCACTGAACACGTGACTGATCATGCACTGATCACGTGGCTATCATGCACTACTCACGTGGCTGATCAAGCAATGATAATGTAGCTACCATGTACCGGTCAGGTGACTGATCATACACCCATCAGGTGACGGATCATGCACTGATCACGTGGCTGATCATGCACTGATACCGTGACTGAGCATGGACTGATCACATGACTATCATGTAGTGATCACGTGACTTAATGGCTCTGATCATGCGCTGATCATGTGTGCTATCATACACTGATCATGTGCCTCTGGAGGCAATAAACAAAGAGCTGAGTAGGCATGAATCAAACAGTCAGCAGGCAATAATCATGGAACTCAGCTGTGAGGAATCATGCTGCTCAGCTGGCAATAATCAAGCAGCTGAGCAGGCAGGAATTACGCAGCACAGCTGGCAATTGTCAAGCAGATGACAGGCAGGAATCGTGCAGCTCAGCTGGCAATTGTCAAGCAGATGAGCAGACAGGAATCACGCAGCTCAGCAGGCCCTGATCACGTGACTGAGCATGCACTGTTCACCTGGCTGATCATACACTGATCACGTGATTGATCAAGCATTGATCACTTGGATATCATGCACTGATCACGTGGCACTCATGCACTGATCACGTGATTGCGCATGCACTGATCACGTAATTGTATGCACTGCTCACGTGGCTATCATGCACTGATCATGTGACTGATCATGCACTGATCACGTAGCTATCTTGCACTGATCACTTGGCTGATCATGCACTCATCACGGGACTGATCGTGCACTGAATAAGGCGCTATCATGCATTGACTACATGACTCCACATGCACTGATCACGTGAATGATCATGCACTGATCACGTGACTGACCATGCACTGATCACGTGACTGATTATGCACTGATCACGTTGCTGATCATGCACTGATCACGTGGATATCATGCACTGCTTACCTGACTGATCATGCAATGATCACGTAGCTACCATGTACTGGTCACGTGACTGATCATGCACTGATCACGTAATTGATCATGCACTGGTCATGTGGCTGATCATGCACTGATCACGTGACTGATCATACACTGATCACGTGACTGATCATGCACTGATCACGTGACTGATCATGCACTGATCACGTGGCTATCATGCAGTGATCACGTGGCTATTATGCACAGATCACATGGCTGATCATGCAATGATCACATAGTTACCATATACTGGTCACGTGACTGATCATGCACTGATCCCGTGGCTGATCATGCACTGATTACGTGACTGATCATGCACTGTTCACGAGACTCATCATGCACAGATCACGTGGATATCATGCACTGATCACCTGTTTGATCATACACTGTTCACGTGTGTGACCATGCACTGCTCACGTGCCTGAACATGCACTGTTCACGTGGCTTACCACACACCTGTCACGTGACTGATCATGCACTGATCACGTGGCACTCATGCACTGATCACGTGGCTGATCATACTCTGCTCACGTAACTGATCATGCACACATCACGTGGCTATCATGCACTTCTCACCTGGCTGGTCATGCAATGTTCACGTAGCTACCATATACTGGTCACGTGACTCATCATGCTCAGATCACGTAAATGATCATGCACTGTTCAGTTGACTGATCATGTACTGATCACGTGACTGATCATGCACTGATCACGTGGCTATCATGCACTGCTCACGTGGCTGATCATGCAATGATCACGTAACAACCATGTACTGGTCACGTGACTGATCATGCACTGATCACGAAATTAATCCTGCACTGATCATCTGACTCATCATGCACTGATTACGTGGCTGATCACACACGTGTCACGTGACTGATCATGCACTGATCACGTGGCTATCATGCACTAATCACGTGGCTATCATTCACTGATCACGTGGATATCATGCACTGATCACGTGGCTGATCACACACGTATCACATGACTGATCATGCACTGAAAACGTGGCTATCATGCACAGATCCCGTGGCTGATCATGCAATGATCACATAGCTACCATGTACTGGTCACGTGACTGATCAAGCACTGATCACGTAATTGATCATGCACTGATCACGTGGTTGATCATGCAGTGAACACGTGAATAATCATGCACTGATCACGTGACTGGTCATGCACTGATCACGTGGCTCTCATGCACTGCTAACTTGGCTGATCATGCAATGATCACATAGATACCATGTACTGGTCACGTGACTGATCATGCACTGATGACGTAATTGATCATTCACTGATCATGTTGCTGATCATGCACTGATCACGTGACTGATCATGCACTGATCACGTAGCTGAACATGCACTGTTCACGTGGCTTATCACACACCTGTCACGTGACTGATTATGCACTGATCACGTGGCACTCATGCACTGATCACGTGGCTGATCATATTCTGTTCACGTAACTGATCATGCACACATCAGGTGGCTATCATGCACTGATCACTTGGCTGGTCATACACTGATCACGCAGCTACCATGTACTGGTCACGTGACTGATCATGCACTGATAACGTAATTGATCATGCACTGATCATGTGGCTGATCATGCACTGATCACGTGGCTATCATGCACTTATCACATGGCTAATCATACACTGATCATATGGCTACCATGTACCGGTCACCTGAATGATCATACACCCATCAGGTGACTGATCATGCACTGATCACGTGGCTATCATGCACTGACCACGACACTGAAAATGCACTGATCACGTCTAATCATGCACTGATCACATGACTGCCCATGCACTGATCACGTGGATGATCATACACTAATCATGTGACAGATCATGCACTGATCACGTGGCTGATCATGCACTGATACCGTGACTGAGCATGGACTGATCACATGACTATCATGTAGTGATCACGTGACTTAATGGCTCTGATCATGCGCTGATCATGTGTGCTATCATACACTGATCATGTGCCTCTGGAGGCAATAAACAAAGAGCTGAGTAGGCACGAATCAAACAGTCAGCAGGCAATAATCATGGAACTCAGCTGTGAGGAATCATGCTGCTCAGCTGGCAATAATCAAGCAGCTGAGCAGGCAGGAATTACGCAGCACAGCTGGCAATTGTCAAGCAGATGACAGGCAGGAATCGTGCAGCTCAGCTGGCAATTGTCAAGCAGATGAGCAGACAGGAATCACGCAGCTCAGCAGGCCCTGATCACGTGACTGAGCATGCACTGTTCACCTGGCTGATCATACACTGATCACGTGATTGATCAAGCATTGATCACTTGGATATCATGCACTGATCACGTGGCACTCATGCACTGATCACGTGATTGCGCATGCACTGATCACGTAATTGTATGCACTGCTCACGTGGCTATCATGCACTGATCATGTGACTGATCATGCACTGATCACGTAGCTATCTTGCACTGATCACTTGGCTGATCATGCACTCATCACGGGACTGATCGTGCACTGAATAAGGCGCTATCATGCATTGACTACATGACTCCACATGCACTGATCACGTGAATGATCATGCACTGATCACGTGACTGACCATGCACTGATCACGTGACTGATTATGCACTGATCACGTTGCTGATCATGCACTGATCACGTGGATATCATGCACTGCTTACCTGACTGATCATGCAATGATCACGTAGCTACCATGTACTGGTCACGTGACTGATCATGCACTGATCACGTGACTGATCATGCACTGATCACGTGACTGATCATGCACTGATCACGTGGCTATCATGCAGTGATCACGTGGCTATTATGCACAGATCACATGGCTGATCATGCAATGATCACGTAGTTACCATATACTGGTCACGTGACTGATCATGCACTGATCCCGTGGCTGATCATGCACTGATTACGTGACTGATCATGCACTGTTCACGAGACTCATCATGCACAGATCACGTGGATATCATGCACTGATCACCTGTTTGATCATACACTGTTCACGTGTGTGACCATGCACTGCTCACGTGGCTGAACATGCACTGTTCACGTGGCTTACCACACACCTGTCACGTGACTGATCATGCACTGATCACGTGGCACTCATGCACTGATCACGTGGCTGATCATACTCTGCTCACGTAACTGATCATGCACACATCACGTGGCTATCATGCACTTCTCACCTGGCTGGTCATGCAATGTTCACGTAGCTACCATATACTGGTCACGTGACTCATCATGCTCAGATCACGTAAATGATCATGCACTGTTCAGTTGACTGATCATGTACTGATCACGTGACTGATCATGCACTGATCACGTGGCTATCATGCACTGCTCACGTGGCTGATCATGCAATGATCACGTAACAACCATGTACTGGTCACGTGACTGATCATGCACTGATCACGAAATTAATCCTGCACTGATCATCTGACTCATCATGCACTGATTACGTGGCTGATCACACACGTGTCACGTGACTGATCATGCACTGATCACGTGGCTATCATGCACTAATCACGTGGCTATCATTCACTGATCACGTGGATATCATGCACTGATCACGTGGCTGATCACACACGTATCACATGACTGATCATGCACTGAAAACGTGGCTATCATGCACAGATCCCGTGGCTGATCATGCAATGATCACATAGCTACCATGTACTGGTCACGTGACTGATCAAGCACTGATCACGTAATTGATCATGCACTGATCACGTGGTTGATCATGCAGTGAACACGTGAATAATCATGCACTGATCACGTGACTGGTCATGCACTGATCACGTGGCTCTCATGCACTGCTAACTTGGCTGATCATGCAATGATCACATAGATACCATGTACTGGTCACGTGACTGATCATGCACTGATGACGTAATTGATCATTCACTGATCATGTTGCTGATCATGCACTGATCACGTGACTGATCATGCACTGATCACGTAGCTGAACATGCACTGTTCACGTGGCTTATCACACACCTGTCACGTGACTGATTATGCACTGATCACGTGGCACTCATGCACTGATCACGTGGCTGATCATATTCTGTTCACGTAACTGATCATGCACACATCAGGTGGCTATCATGCACTGATCACTTGGCTGGTCATACACTGATCACGCAGCTACCATGTACTGGTCACGTGACTGATCATGCACTGATAACGTAATTGATCATGCACTGATCATGTGGCTGATCATGCACTGATCACGTGGCTATCATGCACTTATCACATGGCTAATCATACACTGATCATATGGCTACCATGTACCGGTCACCTGAATGATCATACACCCATCAGGTGACTGATCATGCACTGATCACGTGGCTATCATGCACTGACCACGACACTGAAAATGCACTGATCACGTCTAATCATGCACTGATCACATGACTGCCCATGCACTGATCACGTGGATGATCATACACTAATCATGTGACAGATCATGCACTGATCACGTGGCTGATCATCCACTGATCACGTGACTAATCAAGCACTGATCACGTGACTGATCATGCACTGATCACGTGGCTATCATACACTGATCACGTGCCTGCTCATGCACAGATTACATGACTGATCATGCACTGAACACGTGACTGATCATGCACTGATCACGTGGCTATCATGCACTACTCACGTGGCTGATCAAGCAATGATAATGTAGCTACCATGTACCGGTCAGGTGACTGATCATACACCCATCAGGTGACGGATCATGCACTGATCACGTGGCTGATCATGCACTGATACCGTGACTGAGCATGGACTGATCACATGACTATCATGTAGTGATCACGTGACTTAATGGCTCTGATCATGCGCTGATCATGTGTGCTATCATACACTGATCATGTGCCTCTGGAGGCAATAAACAAAGAGCTGAGTAGGCATGAATCAAACAGTCAGCAGGCAATAATCATGGAACTCAGCTGTGAGGAATCATGCTGCTCAGCTGGCAATAATCAAGCAGCTGAGCAGGCAGGAATTACGCAGCACAGCTGGCAATTGTCAAGCAGATGACAGGCAGGAATCGTGCAGCTCAGCTGGCAATTGTCAAGCAGATGAGCAGACAGGAATCACGCAGCTCAGCAGGCCCTGATCACGTGACTGAGCATGCACTGTTCACCTGGCTGATCATACACTGATCACGTGATTGATCAAGCATTGATCACTTGGATATCATGCACTGATCACGTGGCACTCATGCACTGATCACGTGATTGCGCATGCACTGATCACGTAATTGTATGCACTGCTCACGTGGCTATCATGCACTGATCATGTGACTGATCATGCACTGATCACGTAGCTATCTTGCACTGATCACTTGGCTGATCATGCACTCATCACGGGACTGATCGTGCACTGAATAAGGCGCTATCATGCATTGACTACATGACTCCACATGCACTGATCACGTGAATGATCATGCACTGATCACGTGACTGACCATGCACTGATCACGTGACTGATTATGCACTGATCACGTTGCTGATCATGCACTGATCACGTGGATATCATGCACTGCTTACCTGACTGATCATGCAATGATCACGTAGCTACCATGTACTGGTCACGTGACTGATCATGCACTGATCACGTAATTGATCATGCACTGGTCATGTGGCTGATCATGCACTGATCACGTGACTGATCATACACTGATCACGTGACTGATCATGCACTGATCACGTGACTGATCATGCACTGATCACGTGGCTATCATGCAGTGATCACGTGGCTATTATGCACAGATCACATGGCTGATCATGCAATGATCACATAGTTACCATATACTGGTCACGTGACTGATCATGCACTGATCCCGTGGCTGATCATGCACTGATTACGTGACTGATCATGCACTGTTCACGAGACTCATCATGCACAGATCACGTGGATATCATGCACTGATCACCTGTTTGATCATACACTGTTCACGTGTGTGACCATGCACTGCTCACGTGGCTGAACATGCACTGTTCACGTGGCTTACCACACACCTGTCACGTGACTGATCATGCACTGATCACGTGGCACTCATGCACTGATCACGTGGCTGATCATACTCTGCTCACGTAACTGATCATGCACACATCACGTGGCTATCATGCACTTCTCACCTGGCTGGTCATGCAATGTTCACGTAGCTACCATATACTGGTCACGTGACTCATCATGCTCAGATCACGTAAATGATCATGCACTGTTCAGTTGACTGATCATGTACTGATCACGTGACTGATCATGCACTGATCACGTGGCTATCATGCACTGCTCACGTGGCTGATCATGCAATGATCACGTAACAACCATGTACTGGTCACGTGACTGATCATGCACTGATCACGAAATTAATCCTGCACTGATCATCTGACTCATCATGCACTGATTACGTGGCTGATCACACACGTGTCACGTGACTGATCATGCACTGATCACGTGGCTATCATGCACTAATCACGTGGCTATCATTCACTGATCACGTGGATATCATGCACTGATCACGTGGCTGATCACACACGTATCACATGACTGATCATGCACTGAAAACGTGGCTATCATGCACTGATCCCGTGGCTGATCATGCAATGATCACATAGCTACCATGTACTGGTCACGTGACTGATCATGCACTGATCACGTAATTGATCATGCACTGATCACGTGGTTGATCATGCAGTGAACACGTGAATAATCATGCACTGATCACGTGACTGGTCATGCACTGATCACGTGGCTCTCATGCACTGCTAACTTGGCTGATCATGCAATGATCACATAGATACCATGTACTGGTCACGTGACTGATCATGCACTGATGACGTAATTGATCATTCACTGATCATGTTGCTGATCATGCACTGATCACGTGACTGATCATGCACTGATCACGTAGCTGAACATGCACTGTTCACGTGGCTTATCACACACCTGTCACGTGACTGATTATGCACTGATCACGTGGCACTCATGCACTGATCACGTGGCTGATCATATTCTGTTCACGTAACTGATCATGCACACATCAGGTGGCTATCATGCACTGATCACTTGGCTGGTCATACACTGATCACGCAGCTACCATGTACTGGTCACGTGACTGATCATGCACTGATAACGTAATTGATCATGCACTGATCATGTGGCTGATCATGCACTGATCACGTGGCTATCATGCACTTATCACATGGCTAATCATACACTGATCATATGGCTACCATGTACCGGTCACCTGAATGATCATACACCCATCAGGTGACTGATCATGCACTGATCACGTGGCTATCATGCACTGACCACGACACTGAAAATGCACTGATCACGTCTAATCATGCACTGATCACATGACTGCCCATGCACTGATCACGTGGATGATCATACACTAATCATGTGACAGATCATGCACTGATCACGTGGCTGATCATGCACTGATACCGTGACGAGCATGGACTGATCACATGACTATCATGTAGTGATCACGTACTTAAGCATGGGCTGATCACATGACTGATCATGTAGTGATCATGTGACTGATAATGCGCTGATCATGTGACTGATCATGCGCTGATCATGTTTGCTATCAGACACTGATCATGTGCCTAGTAGGCACGAATCAAGCAGTCAGCAGGAGCTGATCACGTGGCCGATCAATCAGTAGCACGGCAGGAATCATGAACTGCTCAGGTGGGTAATCATGCACTGCGCACGTGGCTGATTACGCAATAAACAGGCAGCTGGCAGGCAGGAATTACGAGGCAGATCAGGCACTCAGCTGGCAATTGTCAAGCACTGATGACGAAGCACAGCGGGCCCTGCTCACGTGACTGAGCATGCAATGGTCACGTGGCTGAGCAGACAGGGATCACGCAGCTCAGCAGGCCCTGATCACGTGACTGAGCATGCACTGTTCACGTGGCTATCATACACTGATCACGTGATTGCGCAAGCATTGATCACTTGATTGATCATGCACTGATCACGTGGCTGATCATGCACTGATCACGTGATTGCGCATGCACTGATCACGTAATTGATCATGCACTGCTCACGTGGCTGATCATGCACTGATCATGTGACTGATCATGCACTGATCACGTAGCTATCTTGCACTGATCACTTGGCTGATCATGCACTCATCACGGGACTGATCGTGCACTGAATGAGGCGCTATCATGCATTGACTACATGACTCCACATGCACTGATCACGTGAATGATCATGCACTGATCACGTGACTGACCATGCACTGATCACGTGACTGATTATGCACTGATCACGTTGCTGATCATGCACTGATCACGTGGATATCATGCACTGCTTACCTGACTGATCATGCAATGATCACGTAGCTACCATGTACTGGTCACGTGACTGATCATGCACTGATCACGTAATTGATCATGCACTGGTCATGTGGCTGATCATGCACTGATCACGTGACTGATCATACACTGATCACGTCTAATCATGCACTGATCACATGACTGCCCATGCACTGATCACGTGGATGATCATACACTAATCATGTGACAGATCATGCACTGATCACGTGGCTGATCATGCACTGATACCGTGACTGAGCATGGACTGATCACATGACTATCATGTAGTGATCACGTGACTTAATGGCGCTGATCATGTGACTGATCATGCGCTGATCATGTTTGCTATCATACACTGATCATGTGCCTCTGGAGGCAATAAACAAAGAGCTGAGTAGGCACGAATCAAACAGTCAGCAGGCAATAATCATGGAACTCAGCTGTGAGGAATCATGCTGCTCAGCTGGCAATAATCAAGCAGCTGAGCAGGCAGGAATTACGCAGCACAGCTGGCAATTGTCAAGCAGATGACAGGCAGGAATCGTGCAGCTCAGCTGGCAATTGTCAAGCAGATGAGCAGACAGTAATCACGCAGCTCAGCAGGCCCTGATCACGTGACTGAGCATGCACTGTTCACGTGACTGATCATGCACTGATCACGTGACTGATCATGCACTGATCACGTGCCTATCATGCAGTGATCACGTGGCTATTATGCACAGATCACATGGCTGATCATGCAATGATCACGTAGTTACCATATACTGGTCACGTGACTGATCATGCACTGATCACGTGGCTGATCATGCACTGATCCGTGGCTGATCATGCACTGATTACGTGACTGATCATGCACTGTTCACGAGACTCATCATGCACAGATCACGTGGATATCATGCACTGATCACCTGTTTGATCATACACTGTTCACGTGTGTGATCACTGGCCATGCACTGCTCACGTGGCTAACATGCACTGTTCACGTGGCTTACCACACACCTGTCACGTGACTGATCATGCACTGATCACGTGGCACTCATGCACTGATCACGTGGCTGATCATACTCTGCTCACGTAACTGATCATGCACACATCACGTGGCTATCATGCACTTCTCACCTGGCTGGTCATGCAATGTTCACGTAGCTACCATATACTGGTCACGTGACTCATCATGCTCAGATCACGTAAATGATCATGCACTGTTCAGTTGACTTATCATGTACTGATCACGTGACTGATCATGCACTGATCACGTGGCTATCATGCACTGCTCACGTGGCTGATCATGCAATGATCACGTAGCAACCATGTACTGGTCACGTGACTGATCATGCACTGATCACGAAATTAATCCTGCACTGATCATCTGACTCATCATGCACTGATTACGTGGCTGATCACACACGTGTCACGTGACTGATCATGCACTGATCACGTGGCTATCATGCACTAATCACGTGGCTATCATTCACTGATCACGTGGATATCATGCACTGATCACGTGGCTGATCACACTGATCACGTGGCTATCATGCATGACTGATCATGCACTGAAAACGTGGCTATCATGCACAGATCCCGTGGCTGATCATGCAATGATCACATAGCTACCATGTACTGGTCACGTGACTGATCAAGCACTGATCACGTAATTGATCATGCACTGATCACGTGGTTGATCATGCAGTGAACACGTGAATAATCATGCACTGATCACGTGACTGGTCATGCACTGATCACGTGGCTCTCATGCACTGCTAACTTGGCTGATCATGCAATGATCACATAGATACCATGTACTGGTCACGTGACTGATCATGCACTGATGACGTAATTGATCATTCACTGATCATGTTGCTGATCATGCACTGATCACGTGACTGATCATGCACTGATCACGTAGCTGAACATGCACTGTTCACGTGGCTTATCACACACCTGTCACGTGACTGATTATGCACTGATCACGTGGCACTCATGCACTGATCACGTGGCTGATCATATTCTGTTCACGTAACTGATCATGCACACATCAGGTGGCTATCATGCACTGATCACTTGGCTGGACTTACACTGATCACGCAGCTACAATGTACTGGTCACGTGACTGATCATGCACTGATAACGTAATTGATCATGCACTGATCATGTGGCTGATCATGCACTGATCACGTGGCTATCATGCACTTATCACATGGCTAATCATACACTGATCATATGGCTACCATGTACCGGTCACCTGAATGATCATACACCCATCAGGTGACTGATCATGCACTGATCACGTGGCTATCATGCACTGACCACGACACTGAAAATGCACTGATCACGTCTAATCATGCACTGATCACATGACTGCCCATGCACTGATCACGTGGATGATCATACACTAATCATGTGACAGATCATGCACTGATCACGTGGCTGATCATCCACTGATCACGTGACTAATCAAGCACTGATCACGTGACTGATCATGCACTGATCACGTGGCTATCATACACTGATCACGTGCCTGCTCATGCACAGATTACATGACTGATCATGCACTGAACACGTGACTGATCATGCACTGATCACGTGGCTATCATGCACTACTCACGTGGCTGATCAAGCAATGATAATGTAGCTACCATGTACCGGTCAGGTGACTGATCATACACCCATCAGGTGACGGATCATGCACTGATCACGTGGCTGATCATGCACTGATACCGTGACTGAGCATGGACTGATCACATGACTATCATGTAGTGATCACGTGACTTAATGGCTCTGATCATGCGCTGATCATGTGTGCTATCATACACTGATCATGTGCCTCTGGAGGCAATAAACAAAGAGCTGAGTAGGCATGAATCAAACAGTCAGCAGGCAATAATCATGGAACTCAGCTGTGAGGAATCATGCTGCTCAGCTGGCAATAATCAAGCAGCTGAGCAGGCAGGAATTACGCAGCACAGCTGGCAATTGTCAAGCAGATGACAGGCAGGAATCGTGCAGCTCAGCTGGCAATTGTCAAGCAGATGAGCAGACAGGAATCACGCAGCTCAGCAGGCCCTGATCACGTGACTGAGCATGCACTGTTCACCTGGCTGATCATACACTGATCACGTGATTGATCAAGCATTGATCACTTGGATATCATGCACTGATCACGTGGCACTCATGCACTGATCACGTGATTGCGCATGCACTGATCACGTAATTGTATGCACTGCTCACGTGGCTATCATGCACTGATCATGTGACTGATCATGCACTGATCACGTAGCTATCTTGCACTGATCACTTGGCTGATCATGCACTCATCACGGGACTGATCGTGCACTGAATAAGGCGCTATCATGCATTGACTACATGACTCCACATGCACTGATCACGTGAATGATCATGCACTGATCACGTGACTGACCATGCACTGATCACGTGACTGATTATGCACAGATCACGTGGCTGATCATGCACTGATCACGTGGATATCATGCACTGCTTACCTGACTGATCATGCAATGATCACGTAGCTACCATGTACTGGTCACGTGACTGATCATGCACTGATCACGTAATTGATCATGCACTGGTCATGTGGCTGATCATGCACTGATCACGTGACTGATCATACACTGATCACGTGACTGATCATGCACTGATCACGTGACTGATCATGCACTGATCACGTGGCTATCATGCAGTGATCACGTGGCTATTATGCACAGATCACATGGCTGATCATGCAATGATCACATAGTTACCATATACTGGTCACGTGACTGATCATGCACTGATCCCGTGGCTGATCATGCACTGATTACGTGACTGATCATGCACTGTTCACGAGACTCATCATGCACTGATCACGTGGCTATCATGCACTGATCACGTGGCTGATCATGCACTGATCACGTGGTGATCATGCACTGATCACGTGGCTGATCATGCACTGATCACGTGGCTGATCACACACCTGTCACGTGACTGATCATGCACTGATCACGTGGCACTCATGCACTGATCACGTGGCTGATCATACACTGATCACGTAACTGATCATGCACTGATCACGTGGCTATCATGCACTGATCACGTGGCTGATCATGCAATGATCACGTAGCTACCATATACTGGTCACGTGACTGATCATGCACAGATCACGTAAATGATCATGCACTGTTCAGTGACTGATCATGCACTGATCACGTGACTGATCATGCACTGATCACGTGGCTATCATGCACTGCTCACGTGGCTGATCATGCAATGATCACGTAGCAACCATGTACTGGTCACGTGACTGATCATGCACTGATCACGTAATTGATCATGCACTGATCATCTGACTCATCATGCACTGATCACGTGGCTGATCACACACGTGTCACGTGACTGATCATGCACTGATCACGTGGCTATCATGCACTGATCACGTGGCTATCATGCACTGATCACGTGGATATCATGCACTGATCACGTGGCTGATCACACACGTATCACATGACTGATCATGCACTGATCACGTGGCTATCATGCACTGATCACGTGGCTGATCATGCAATGATCACGTAGCTACCATGTACTGGTCACGTGACTGATCATGCACTGATCACGTAATTGATCATGCACTGATCACGTGGCTGATCATGCACTGATCACGTGACTGATCATGCACTGATCACGTGACTGATCATGCACTGATCACGTGGCTATCATGCACTGATCACGTGGCTGATCATGCACTGATCACGTAGATACCATGCACTGATCACGTGACTGATCATGCACTGATCACGTAATTGATCATGCACTGATCACGTGGCTGATCATGCACTGATCACGTGACTGATCATGCACTGATCACGTAGCTGATCATGCACTGATCACGTGGCTGATCATGCACTGTCACGTGACTGATCATGCACTGATCACGTGGCATCATGCACTGATCACGTGGCTGATCATGCACTGATCACGTGACTGATCATGCACTGATCACGTGGCTATCATGCACTGATCACGTGGCTGATCATGCACTGATCACGCAGCTATCATGCACTGATCACGTGACTGATCATGCACTGATCACGTAACTGATCATGCACTGATCACGTGGCTGATCATGCACTGATCACGTGGCTATCATGCACTGATCACGTGGCTGATCATGCACTGATCACGTGGCTACCATGCACTGATCACGTGAATGATCATACACTGATCACGTGACTGATCATGCACTGATCACGTGGCTATCATGCACTGATCACGACACTGATCATGCACTGATCACGTCTGATCATGCACTGATCACGTGACTGATCATGCACTGATCACGTGGATCATGCACTGATCACGTGACAGATCATGCACTGATCACGTGGCTGATCATGCACTGATCACGTGACAACCATGCACTGATCACGTGACTGATCATGCACTGATCACGTGATTGATCATGCACTGATCACTGACTGATCATGCACTGATCACGTGGCTGATCATGCACTGATCACGTGACTGATCATGCACTGATCACGTGGCTATCATGCACTGATCACGTGGCTATCATGCACTGATCACGTGGATATCATGCACTGATCACGTGGCTGATCACACACTGATCACGTGACTGATCATGCACTGATCACGTGGCTATCATGCACTGATCACGTGGCTGATCATGCACTGATCACGTGGCTATCATGCACTGATCACGTGACTGATCATGCACTGATCACGTAATTGATCATGCACTGATCACGTGGCTGATCATGCACTGATCACGTGACTGATCATGCACTGATCACGTGACTGATCATGCACTGATCACGTGGCTATCATGCACTGATCACGTGGCTGATCATGCACTGATCACGTAGCTACCATGCACTGATCACGTGACTGATCATGCACTGATCACGTAATTGATCATGCACTGATCACGTGGCTGATCATGCACTGATCACGTGACTGATCATGCACTGATCACGTGGCTGATCATGCACTGATCACGTGGCTGATCATGCACTGATCACGTGACTGATCATGCACTGATCACGTGGCATCATGCACTGATCACGTGGCTGATCATGCACTGATCACGTGACTGATCATGCACTGATCACGTGGCTATCATGCACTGATCACGTGGCTGATCATGCACTGATCACGCAGCTATCATGCACTGATCACGTGACTGATCATGCACTGATCACGTAACTGATCATGCACTGATCACGTGGCTGATCATGCACTGATCACGTGGCTATCATGCACTGATCACGTGGCTGATCATGCACTGATCATGTGGCTACCATGTACAGGTCACGTGAATGATCATACACCCATCAGGTGACTGATCATGCACTGATCACGTGGCTATCATGCACTGATCACGACACTGATCATGCACTGATCACGTCTATCATGCACTGATCACATGACTGCCCATGCACTGATCACGTGGATGATCATACACTAATCATGTGACAGATCATGCACTGATCACGTGGCTGATCATGCACTGATACCGTGACTGAGCATGGACTGATCACATGACTATCATGTAGTGATCACGTGACTTAATGGCGCTGATCATGTGACTGATCATGCGCTGATCATGTTTGCTATCATACACTGATCATGTGCCTCTGGAGGCAATAAACAAAGAGCTGAGTAGGCACGAATCAAACAGTCAGCAGGCAATAATCATGGAACTCAGCTGTGAGGAATCATGCTGCTCAGCTGGCAATAATCAAGCAGCTGAGCAGGCAGGAATTACGCAGCACAGCTGGCAATTGTCAAGCAGATGACAGGCAGGAATCGTGCAGCTCAGCTGGCAATTGTCAAGCAGATGAGCAGACAGTAATCACGCAGCTCAGCAGGCCCTGATCACGTGACTGAGCATGCACTGTTCACGTGGCTGATCATACACTGATCACGTGATTGATCATGCACTGATCACTTGGATATCATGCACTGATCACGTGGCTGATCATACACTGTTCACGTGTCTGACCATGCACTGATCACGTGGCTGATCATACACGGCTCACGTAACTGATCATGCACTGATCACGTGGCTATCATGCACTGATCACGTGGCTGATCATGCACTGATCACGTGGCTGATCATGCACTGATCACGTGACTGATCATGCACTGATCACTGACAATCATGCACTGATCACGTGGCTGATCATACACTGATCACGTGACTGATCATGCACTGATCACGTGGCTATCATGCACTGATCACGTGGCTATCATGCACTGATCACGTGGCTGATCATGCACTGATCACGTGACTGATCATGCACTGATCACGTCTGATCATGCACTGATCACGTGACTGATCATGCACTGATCACGTGGATGATCATGCACTGATCACGTGACTGATCATGCACTGATCACGTGGCTATCATGCACTGATCACGTGGCTGATCATGCAATGATCACGTAGCTACCATGTACTGATCACGTGACTGATCATGCACTGATCACGTGGCTGATCATGCACTGATCACGTGACTGATCATGCACTGATCACGTGACTGATCATGCACTGATCACGTGGCTATCATGCACTGATCACGTGGCTGATCATGCACTGATCACGTGGCTATCATGCACTGATCACGTGACTGATCATGCACTGATCACGTGGCTGATCATGCACTGATCACGTGACTGATCATGCACTGATCACGTGGCTGATCATGCACTGATCACGTGACTGATCATGCACTGATCACGTGGCTATCATGCACTGATCACGTGGCTATCATGCACTGATCACGTGGCTGATCACACACTGATCACGTGACTGATCATGCACTGATCACGTGGCTGATCATGCACTGATCACGTGGCTGATCATGCACTGATCACGTGGCTATCATGCACTGATCACGTGGCTGATCATGCACTGATCACGCAGCTATCATGCACTGATCACGTAACTGATCATGCACTGATCACGTGGCTGATCATGCACTGATCACGTGGCTGATCATGCACTGATCACGTGGCTATCATGCACTGATCACGTGGCTGATCATGCACTGATCACGTGGCTATCATGCACTGATCACGTGACTGATCATGCACTGATCACGTGGCTGATCATGCACTGATCACGTGACTGATCATGCACTGATCACGTGACTGATCATGCACTGATCACGTGGCTATCATGCACTGATCACGTGGCTGATCATGCACTGATCACGCAGCTACAATGCACTGGTCACGTGACTGATCATGCACTGATCACGTAATTGATCATGCACTGATCACGTGGCTGATCATGCACTGATCACGTGACTGATCATGCACTGATCACGTGACTGATCATGCACTGATCACGTGGCTATCATGCACTGATCACGTGGCTGATCATGCACTGATCACGTGCTGATCATGCACTGATCACGTGACTGATCATGCACTGATCACGTGGCTATCATGCACTGATCACGTGGCTGATCATGCACTGATCACGTAGCTACCATGCACTGATCACGTGACTGATCATGCACTGATCACGTGACTGATCATGCACTGATCACGTGGCTATCATGCACTGATCACGTGGCTGATCATGCACTGATCACGTGTCATGTCATGCACTGATCACGTGACTGATCATGCACTGATCACGTGGCTATCATGCACTGATCACGTGACTGATCATGCACTGATCACGTGGCTATCATGCACTGATCACGTGGCTCTCATGCACTGATCACGTGACTGATCATGCACTGATCACGTTTGTATGCACTGATCACGTGGCTATCATGCACTGATCACGTGGCTGATCATGCACTGATCACGTGCTATCATGCACTGATCACGTGGCTGATCATGCACTGATCACGGGACTGATCATGCACTGATCACGGGCTATCATGCACTGATCACATGACTGATCATGCACTGATCACGTGGATGATCATGCACTGATCACGTGACTGATCATGCACTGATCACGTGACTGATCATGCACTGATCACGTGGCTGATCATGCACTGATCACGTAACTGATCATGCACTGATCACGTGGCTGATCATGCACTGATCACGTGGCTGATCATGCACTGATCACGTGACTGATCATGCACTGATCACGTGGCTATCATGCACTGATCACGTGACTGATCATGCACTGATCACGTAGCTACCATGCACTGATCACGTGACTGATCATGCACTGATCACGTAACTGATCATGCACTGATCACGTGACTGATCATGCACTGATCACGTGACTGATCATGCACTGATCACGTGGCTATCATGCACTGATCACGTGGCTGATCATGCAATGATCACGTAGCACCATGTACTGGTCACGTGACTGATCATGCACTGATCACGTAATTGATCATGCACTGATCACGTGACTGATCATGCACTGATCACGTGGCTGATCACACTGATCACGTGACTGATCATGCACTGATCACGTGGCTGATCATGCACTGATCACGTGGCTGATCATGCACTGATCACGTGGCTATCATGCACTGATCACGTGGCTGATCATGCACTGATCACGTGCTATCATGCACTGATCACGTGACTGATCATGCACTGATCACGTAATTGATCATGCACTGATCACGTGGCTGATCATGCACTGATCACGTGACTGATCATGCACTGATCACGTGACTGATCATGCACTGATCACGTGGCTATCATGCACTGATCACGTGGCTGATCATGCACTGATCACGCAGCTATCATGCACTGATCACGTGACTGATCATGCACTGATCACGTGGCTATCATGCACTGATCACGTGGCTGATCATGCACTGATCACGTAGCTACCATGCACTGATCACGTGACTGATCATGCACTGATCAGTGACTGATCATGCACTGATCACGTGACTGATCATGCACTGATCACGTGACTGATCATGCACTGATCACGTGACTGATCATGCACTGATCACGTGGCTATCATGCACTGATCACGTGGCTGATCATGCACTGATCACGTGGCTATCATGCACTGATCACGTGACTGATCATGCACTGATCACATGACTGATCATGCACTGATCACGTGGCTTATCATGCACTGATCATGTGACTGATCATGCACTGATCATGTTTGGTGTCATACACTGATCATGTGCCTCTGGAGGCAATGAACAAAGAGCTGAGTAGGCACGAATCAGTCAGCAGGCTATAATCATGGAACTCAGCTGTGAGAAATCATGCTGCTCAGCTGGCAATAATCAAGCAGCTGAGCAGGCAGGAATTATGCAGCACAGCTGGCAATTGTCAAGCAGATGACAGGCAGGAATCGTGCAGCTCAGCTGGCAATTGTCAAGCAGATGAGCAGACAGTAATCACGCAGCTCAGCAGGCCCTGATCACGTGACTGAGCATGCACTGTTCACGTGGCTGATCATGCACTGATCACGTGACTGATCATGCACTGATCACGTGGCTATCATGCACTGATCACGTGGCTGATCATGCACTGATCACGTAGACCATGCACTGATCACGTGACTGATCATGCACTGATCACGTAACTGATCATGCACTGATCACGTGGCTGATCATGCACTGATCACGTGGCTGATCACACTGATCACGTGACTGATCATGCACTGATCACGTGGCTATCATGCACTGATCACGTGGCTGATCATGCACTGATCACGTGGCTATCATGCACTGATCACGTGGCTGATCATGCACTGATCACGTGGCTATCATGTACTGGTCACGTGACTGATCATGCACTGATCACGTGGCTGATCATGCACTGATCACGTGACTGATCATGCACTGATCACGTGGCTGATCATGCACTGATCACGCAGCTACCATGTACTGATCACGTGACTGATCATGCACTGATCACGTAATTGATCATGCACTGATCACGTGGCTGCCATGCACTGATCATGTGACTGATCATGTGCTGATCATGTTTCTGTCATACACTGATCATGTGCCTCTGGAGGCAATGAACAAAGAGCTGAGCAGGCAGGAATCAGAAGGCAATAATCATGGAACTCAGCTCTGAGAATCATGCTGCTCAGCTGGCAATAATCAAGTGAGCAGGCAGGAATTATGCAGCACAGGTGGCAATTGTCAAGCAGATGACAGGCAGGAATCGTGCAGCTCAGCTGGCAATTGTCAAGCAGATGAGCAGACAGTAATCACGCAGCTCAGCAGGCCCTGATCACGTGACTGAGCATGCACTGTTCACGTGGCTGATCATACACTGATCACGTGACTGATCATGCACTGATCACGTGACTGATCATGCACTGATCACGTGATCATGCACTGATCACGTGGCTGATCATGCACTGATCACGGGACTGATCATGCACTGATCACGGGCTATCATGCACTGATCACATGACTGACATGCACTGATCACGTGGCTGATCATGCACTGATCACGTGACTGATCATGCACTGATCACGTGACTGATCATGCACTGATCACGTGGCTGATCATGCACTGATCACGTGGCTATCATGCACTGATCACGTGGCTGATCATGCACTGATCACGTAGCTATCATGCACTGATCACGTGACTGATCATGCACTGATCACGTAACTGATCATGCACTGATCACGTGGCTGATCATGCACTGATCACGTGGCTGATCATGCACTGATCACGTGGCTGATCATGCACTGATCACGTGACTGATCATGCACTGATCACGTGGCTATCATGCACTGCTCACGTGGCTGATCATGCACTGATCACGTAGCAACCATGTACTGGTCACGTGACTGATCATGCACTGATCACGTAATTGATCATGCACTGATCATCTGACTCATCATGCACTGATCACGTGGCTGATCACACACGTGTCACGTGACTGATCATGCACTGATCACGTGGCTATCATGCACTGATCACGTGGCTATCATGCACTGATCACGTGGATATCATGCACTGATCACGTGGCTGATCACACACTATCACGTGACTGATCATGCACTGATCACGTGGCTATCATGCACTGATCACGTGGCTGATCATGCACTGATCACGTAGCTACCATGCACTGATCACGTGACTGATCATGCACTGATCACGTAATTGATCATGCACTGATCACGTGGCTGATCATGCACTGATCACGTGACTGATCATGCACTGATCACGTGACTGATCATGCACTGATCACGTGGCTATCATGCACTGATCACGTGGCTGATCATGCACTGATCACGTAGCTACCATGCACTGATCACGTGACTGATCATGCACTGATCACGTAATTGATCATGCACTGATCACGTGGCTGATCATGCACTGATCACGTGACTGATCATGCACTGATCACGTGGCTGATCATGCACTGATCACGTGGCTGATCATGCACTGATCACGTGACTGATCATGCACTGATCACGTGGCATCATGCACTGATCACGTGGCTGATCATGCACTGATCACGTGACTGATCATGCACTGATCACGTGGCTATCATGCACTGATCACGTGGCTGATCATGCACTGATCACGCAGCTATCATGCACTGGTCACGTGACTGATCATGCACTGATCACGTAACTGATCATGCACTGATCACGTGGCTGATCATGCACTGATCACGTGGCTATCATGCACTGATCACGTGGCTGATCATGCACTGATCATATGGCTACCATGTACAGGTCACGTGAATGATCATACACCCATCAGGTGACTGATCATGCACTGATCACGTGGCTATCATGCACTGATCACGAGACTGAACATGCACTGATCACGTCTAATCATGCACTGATCACATGACTGCCCATGCACTGATCACGTGGATGATCATACACTAATCATGTGACAGATCATGCACTGATCACGTGGCTGATCATGCACTGATACCGTGACTGAGCATGGACTGATCACATGACTATCATGTAGTGATCACGTGACTTAATGGCGCTGATCATGTGACTGATCATGCGCTGATCATGTTTGCTATCATACACTGATCATGTGCCTCTGGAGGCAATAAACAAAGAGCTGAGTAGGCACGAATCAAACAGTCAGCAGGCAATAATCATGGAACTCAGCTGTGAGGAATCATGCTGCTCAGCTGGCAATAATCAAGCAGCTGAGCAGGCAGGAATTACGCAGCACAGCTGGCAATTGTCAAGCAGATGACAGGCAGGAATCGTGCAGCTCAGCTGGCAATTGTCAAGCAGATGAGCAGACAGTAATCACGCAGCTCAGCAGGCCCTGATCACGTGACTGAGCATGCACTGTTCACGTGGCTGATCATACACTTATCACGTGATTGATCATGCACTGATCACTTGGATATCATGCACTGATCACGTGGCTGATCATACACTGTTCACGTGTCTGACCATGCACTGATCACGTGGCTGATCATACACTGCTCACGTAACTGATCATGCACTGATCACGTGGCTATCATGCACTGATCACGTGGCTGATCATGCACTGATCACGTGACTGATCATGCACTGATCACGTGACTGATCATGCACTGATCACGTGACAATCATGCACTGATCACGTGGCTGATCATACACTGATCACGTGACTGATCATGCACTGATCACTGGCTATCATGCACTGATCACGTGGCTATCATGCACTGATCACGTGGCTGATCATGCACTGATCACGTGACTGATCATGCACTGATCACGTCTGATCATGCACTGATCACGTGACTGATCATGCACTGATCACGTGGATGATCATGCACTGATCATGTGACTGATCATGCACTGATCACGTGGCTATCATGCACTGATCACGTGGCTGATCATGCACTGATCACGTAGCTACCATGTACTGATCACGTGACTGATCATGCACTGATCACGTAACTGATCATGCACTGATCACGTGACTGATCATGCACTGATCACGTGACTGATCATGCACTGATCACGTGGCTATCATGCACTGATCACGTGGCTGATCATGCAATGATCACGTAGCTACCATGTACTGGTCACGTGACTGATCATGCACTGATCACGTAGCTGATCCTGCACTGATCACGTGACTGATCATGCACTGATCACGTGGCTGATCACACTGATCACGTGACTGATCATGCACTGATCACGTGGCTATCATGCACTGATCACGTGGCTATCATGCACTGATCACGTGGCTGATCACACACTGATCACGTGACTGATCATGCACTGATCACGTGGCTGATCATGCACTGATCACGTGGCTATCATGCACTGATCACGTGGCTATCATGCACTGATCACGTGGCTGATCATGCACTGATCACGCAGCTATCATGCACTGATCACGTGACTGATCATGCACTGATCACGTGGCTGATCATGCACTGATCACGTGGCTGATCATGCACTGATCACGTGGCTATCATGCACTGATCACGTGGCTGATCATGCAATGATCACGTGGCTATCATGCACTGATCACGTGACTGATCATGCACTGATCACGTGGCTGATCATGCACTGATCACGTGACTGATCATGCACTGATCACGTGACTGATCATGCACTGATCACGTGGCTATCATGCACTGATCACGTGGCTGATCATGCACTGATCACGCAGCTACATGCACTGATCACGTGACTGATCATGCACTGATCACGTAATTGATCATGCACTGATCACGTGGCTGATCATGCACTGATCACGTGACTGATCATGCACTGATCACGTGACTGATCATGCACTGATCACGTGGCTATCATGCACTGATCACGTGGCTGATCATGCACTGATCACGTGCTGATCATGCACTGATCACGTGACTGATCATGCACTGATCACGTGGCTATCATGCACTGACACACGTGGCTGATCATGCACTGATCACGTAGCTACCATGTACTGTCACGTGACTGATCATGCACTGATCACGTGACTGATCATGCACTGATCACGTGGCTATCATGCACTGATCACGTGGCTGATCATGCACTGATCACGTGTCTGTCATGCACTGATCACGTGACTGATCATGCACTGATCACGTGGCAATCATGCACTGATCACGTGACTGATCATGCACTGATCACGTGGCTATCATGCACTGATCACGTGGCTCTCATGCACTGATCACGTGACTGATCATGCACTGATCACGTAACTGTCATGCACTGATCACGTGGCTATCATGCACTGATCACGTGGCTGATCATGCACTGATCACGTGGCTATCATGCACTGATCACGTGGCTGATCATGCACTGATCACGGGACTGATCATGCACTGATCACGGGCTATCATGCACTGTCACATGACTGATCATGCACTGATCACGTGGATGATCATGCACTGATCACGTGACTGATCATGCACTGATCACGTGACTGATCATGCACTGATCACGTGGCTGATCATGCACTGATCACGTAACTGATCATGCACTGATCACGTGGCTGATCATGCACTGATCACGTGGCTGATCATGCACTGATCACGTGACTGATCATGCACTGATCACGTGGCTATCATGCACTGATCACGTGACTGATCATGCACTGATCACGTAGCTACCATGCACTGATCACGTGACTGATCATGCACTGATCACGTGAATGATCATGCACTGATCACGTGACTGATCATGCACTGATCACGTGACTGATCATGCACTGATCACGTGGCTATCATGCACTGATCACGTGGCTGATCATGCAATGATCACGTAGCTACCATGTACTGGTCACGTGACTGATCATGCACTGATCACGTAATTGATCATGCACTGATCACGTGACTGATCATGCACTGATCACGTGGCTGATCACACACTGATCACGTGACTGATCATGCACTGATCACGTGGCTATCATGCACTGATCACGTGGCTATCATGCACTGATCACGTGGCTATCATGCACTGATCACGTGGCTGATCATGCACTGATCACGTGGCTATCATGCACTGATCACGTGACTGATCATGCACTGATCACGTGGCTGATCATGCACTGATCACGTGGCTGATCATGCACTGATCACGTGACTGATCATGCACTGATCACGTGACTGATCATGCACTGATCACGTGGCTATCATGCACTGATCACGTGGCTGATCATGCACTGATCACGCAGCTACCATGCACTGATCACGTGACTGATCATGCACTGATCACGTGGCTATCATGCACTGATCACGTGGCTGATCATGCACTGATCACGTAGCTATCATGCACTGATCACGTGACTGATCATGCACTGATCAGTGACTGATCATGCACTGATCACGTGACTGATCATGCACTGATCACGTGACTGATCATGCACTGATCACGTGACTGATCATGCACTGATCACGTGGCTATCATGCACTGATCACGTGGCTGATCATGCACTGATCACGTGGCTATCATGCACTGATCACGTGACTGATCATGCACTGATCACATGACTGATCATGCACTGATCACGTGGCTTATCATGCACTGATCATGTGACTGATCATGCACTGATCATGTTTGGTGTCATACACTGATCATGTGCCTCTGGAGGCAATGAACAAAGAGCTGAGTAGGCACGAATCAGTCAGCAGGCTATAATCATGGAACTCAGCTGTGAGAAATCATGCTGCTCAGCTGGCAATAATCAAGCAGATGAGCAGGCAGGAATTATGCAGCACAGCTGGCAATTGTCAAGCAGATGACAGGCAGGAATCGTGCAGCTCAGCTGGCAATTGTCAAGCAGATGAGCAGACAGTAATCACGCAGCTCAGCAGGCCCTGATCACGTGACTGAGCATGCACTGTTCACGTGGCTGATCATGCACTGATCACGTGACTGATCATGCACTGATCACGTGGCTATCATGCACTGATCACGTGGCTGATCATGCACTGATCACGTGCTGACCATGCACTGATCACGTGACTGATCATGCACTGATCACGTAACTGATCATGCACTGATCACGTGGCTGATCATGCACTGATCACGTGGCTGATCATGCACTGATCACGTGACTGATCATGCACTGATCACGTGGCTATCATGCACTGATCACGTGGCTGATCATGCACTGATCACGTGGCTATCATGCACTGATCACGTGGCTGATCATGCACTGATCACGTAGCTATCATGTACTGATCACGTGACTGATCATGCACTGATCACGTGGCTGATCATGCACTGATCACGTGACTGATCATGCACTGATCACGTGGCTGATCATGCACTGATCACGCAGCTACCATGTACTGATCACGTGACTGATCATGCACTGATCACGTGACTGATCATGCACTGATCACGTGGCTTGTCATGCACTGATCATGTGACTGATCATGTGCTGATCATGTTTCTGTCATACACTGATCATGTGCCTCTGGAGGCAATGAACAAAGAGCTGAGCAGGCAGGAATCAGAAGGCAATAATCATGGAACTCAGCTCTGAGAAATCATGCTGCTCAGCTGGCAATAATCAAGCAGATGAGCAGGCAGGAATTATGCAGCACAGGTGGCAATTGTCAAGCAGATGACAGGCAGGAATCGTGCAGCTCAGCTGGCAATTGTCAAGCACATGAGCAGACAGTAATCACGAAGCTCAGCAGGCCCTGATCACGTGACTGAGCATGCACTGTTCACGTGGTTGATCATACACTGATCACGTGACTGATCATGCACTGATCACGTGACTGATCATGCACTGATCACGTGGCTGATCATGCACTGATCACGTGGCTGATCATGCACTGATCACGGGACTGATCATGCACTGATCACGGGCTATCATGCACTGATCACATGACTGATCATGCACTGATCACGTGGCTGATCATGCACTGATCACGTGACTGATCATGCACTGATCACGTGACTGATCATGCACTGATCACGTGGCTGATCATGCACTGATCACGTGGCTATCATGCACTGATCACGTGGCTGATCATGCACTGATCACGTAGCTATCATGCACTGATCACGTGACTGATCATGCACTGATCACGTAATGATCATGCACTGATCACGTGGCTGATCATGCACTGATCACGTGGCTGATCATGCACTGATCACGTGGCTGATCATGCACTGATCACGTGACTGATCATGCACTGATCACGTGGCTATCATGCACTGATCACGTGGCTGATCATGCACTGATCACGTGGCAACCATGTACTGGTCACGTGACTGATCATGCACTGATCACGTAATTGATCATGCACTGATCACGTGACTGATCATGCACTGATCACGTGGCTGATCACACACGTGTCACGTGACTGATCATGCACTGATCACGTGGCTATCATGCACTGATCACGTGGCTATCATGCACTGATCACGTGGATATCATGCACTGATCACGTGGCTGATCACACACTATCACATGACTGATCATGCACTGATCACGTGGCTATCATGCACTGATCACGTGGCTGATCATGCACTGATCACGTAGCTACCATGCACTGATCACGTGACTGATCATGCACTGATCACGTAACTGATCATGCACTGATCACGTGGCTGATCATGCACTGATCACGTGACTGATCATGCACTGATCACGTGACTGATCATGCACTGATCACGTGGCTATCATGCACTGATCACGTGGCTGATCATGCACTGATCACGTAGATACCATGCACTGATCACGTGACTGATCATGCACTGATCACGTAATTGATCATGCACTGATCACGTGGCTGATCATGCACTGATCACGTGGCTGATCATGCACTGATCACGTGGCTGATCATGCACTGATCACGTGGCTGATCATGCACTGATCACGTGACTGATCATGCACTGATCACGTGGCATCATGCACTGATCACGTGGCTGATCATGCACTGATCACGTGACTGATCATGCACTGATCACGTGGCTATCATGCACTGATCACGTGGCTGATCATGCACTGATCACGCAGCTATCATGCACTGATCACGTGACTGATCATGCACTGATCACGTAACTGATCATGCACTGATCACGTGGCTGATCATGCACTGATCACGTGGCTATCATGCACTGATCACGTGGCTGATCATGCACTGATCATGTGGCTACCATGTACAGGTCACGTGAATGATCATACACCCATCAGGTGACTGATCATGCACTGATCACGTGGCTATCATGCACTGATCACGAGACTGAACATGCACTGATCACGTCTATCATGCACTGATCACATGACTGCCCATGCACTGATCACGTGGATGATCATACACTAATCATGTGACAGATCATGCACTGATCACGTGGCTGATCATGCACTGATACCGTGACTGAGCATGGACTGATCACATGACTATCATGTAGTGATCACGTGACTTAATGGCGCTGATCATGTGACTGATCATGCGCTGATCATGTTTGCTATCATACACTGATCATGTGCCTCTGGAGGCAATAAACAAAGAGCTGAGTAGGCACGAATCAAACAGTCAGCAGGCAATAATCATGGAACTCAGCTGTGAGGAATCATGCTGCTCAGCTGGCAATAATCAAGCAGCTGAGCAGGCAGGAATTACGCAGCACAGCTGGCAATTGTCAAGCAGATGACAGGCAGGAATCGTGTAGCTCAGCTGGCAATTGTCAAGCAGATGAGCAGACAGTAATCACGCAGCTCAGCAGGCCCTGATCACGTGACTGAGCATGCACTGTTCAAGTGGCTGATCATACACTTATCACGTGATTGATCATGCACTGATCACTTGGATATCATGCACTGATCACGTGGCTGATCATACACTGTTCACGTGTCTGACCATGCACTGATCACGTGGCTGATCATACACGGCTCACGTAACTGATCATGCACTGATCACGTGGCTATCATGCACTGATCACGTGGCTGATCATGCACTGATCACGTGGCTGATCATGCACTGATCACGTGACTGATCATGCACTGATCACTGGCAATCATGCACTGATCACGTGGCTGATCATACACTGATCACGTGACTGATCATGCACTGATCACCTGGCTATCATGCACTCATCACGTGGCTATCATGCACTGATCACGTGGCTGATCATGCACTGATCACGTGACTGATCATGCACTGATCACGTCTGATCATGCACTGATCACGTGACTGATCATGCACTGATCACGTGGATGATCATGCACTGATCATGTGACTGATCATGCACTGATCACGTGGCTATCATGCACTGATCACGTGGCTGATCATGCACTGATCACGTAGCTACCATGTACTGATCACGTGACTGATCATGCACTGATCACGTGGCTGATCATGCACTGATCACGTGACTGATCATGCACTGATCACGTGACTGATCATGCACTGATCACGTGACTATCATGCACTGATCACGTGGCTGATCATGCACTGATCACGTAGCAACCATGCACTGATCACGTGACTGATCATGCACTGATCACGTGGCTGATCATGCACTGATCACGTGACTGATCATGCACTGATCACGTGGCTGATCATGCACGTATCACGTGACTGATCATGCACTGATCACGTGGCTATCATGCACTGATCACGTGGCTATCATGCACTGATCACGTGGCTGATCACACACTGATCACGTGACTGATCATGCACTGATCACGTGGCTGATCATGCACTGATCACGTGGCTGATCATGCACTGATCACGTGGCTATCATGCACTGATCACGTGGCTGATCATGCACTGATCACGTAGCTATCATGCACTGATCACGTGACTGATCATGCACTGATCACGTGGCTGATCATGCACTGATCACGTGGCTGATCATGCACTGATCACGTGGCTATCATGCACTGATCACGTGGCTGATCATGCACTGATCACGTGGCTATCATGCACTGATCACGTGACTGATCATGCACTGATCACGTGGCTGATCATGCACTGATCACGTGACTGATCATGCACTGATCACGTGACTGATCATGCACTGATCACGTGGCTATCATGCACTGATCACGTGGCTGATCATGCACTGATCACGCAGCTACATGCACTGATCACGTGACTGATCATGCACTGATCACGTAATTGATCATGCACTGATCACGTGGCTGATCATGCACTGATCACGTGACTGATCATGCACTGATCACGTGACTGATCATGCACTGATCACGTGGCTATCATGCACTGATCACGTGGCTGATCATGCACTGATCACGTGCTGATCATGCACTGATCACGTGACTGATCATGCACTGATCACGTGGCTATCATGCACTGATCACGTGGCTGATCATGCACTGATCACGTAGCTACCATGCACTGATCACGTGACTGATCATGCACTGATCACGTGACTGATCATGCACTGATCACGTGGCTATCATGCACTGATCACGTGGCTGATCATGCACTGATCACGTGTGTCATGCACTGATCACGTGACTGATCATGCACTGATCACCTAGCAATCATGCACTGATCACCTGCCTGATCATGCACTGATCACGTGGCTATCATGCACTGATCACGTGGCTATCATGCACTGATCACGTGACTGATCATGCACTGATCACGTGACTGATCATGCACTGATCACGTGGCTGATCATGCACTGATCACGTGGCTGATCATGCACTGATCACGTAGCTATCATGCACTGATCACGTGGCTGATCATGCACTGATCACGGGACTGATCATGCACTGATCACGGGCTATCATGCACTGATCACATGACTGATCATGCACTGATCACGTGGCTGATCATGCACTGATCACGTGACTGATCATGCACTGATCACGTGACTGATCATGCACTGATCACGTGGCTGATCATGCACTGATCACGTAACTGATCATGCACTGATCACGTGGCTGATCATGCACTGATCACGTGGCTGATCATGCACTGATCACGTAACTGATCATGCACTGATCACGTGGCTATCATGCACTGATCACGTGACTGATCATGCACTGATCACGTAGCTACCATACTGATCACGTGACTGATCATGCACTGATCACGTAACTGATCATGCACTGATCACGTGACTGATCATGCACTGATCACGTGACTGATCATGCACTGATCACGTGGCTATCATGCACTGATCACGTGGCTGATCATGCAATGATCACGTAGCTACCATGTACTGATCACGTGACTGATCATGCACTGATCACGTAATTGATCATGCACTGATCACGTGACTGATCATGCACTGATCACGTGGCTGATCATGCACTGATCACGTGACTGATCATGCACTGATCACGTGGCTATCATGCACTGATCACGTGGCTGATCATGCACTGATCACGTGGCTATCATGCACTGATCACGTGGCTGATCATGCACTGATCACGTAGCTATCATGTACTGATCACGTGACTGATCATGCACTGATCACGTGATTGATCATGCACTGATCACGTGGCTGATCATGCACTGATCACGTGACTGATCATGCACTGATCACGTGACTGATCATGCACTGATCACGTGGCTATCATGCACTGATCACGTGGCTGATCATGCACTGATCACGCAGCTATCATGCACTGATCACGTGACTGATCATGCACTGATCACGTGGCTATCATGCACTGATCACGTGGCTGATCATGCACTGATCACGTAGCTACCATGCACTGATCACGTGACTGATCATGCACTGATCACGTGACTGATCATGCACTGATCACGTGACTGATCATGCACTGATCACGTGACTGATCATGCACTGATCACGTGACTGATCATGCACTGATCACGTGACTATCATGCACTGATCACGTGGCTGATCATGCACTGATCACGTGGCTATCATGCACTGATCACGTGACTGATCATGCACTGATCACGTGACTGATCATGCACTGATCACGTGGCTTATCATGCACTGATCATGTGACTGATCATGCACTGATCATGTTTGGTGATCATACACTGATCATGTGCCTCTGGAGGCAATGAACACGAGCTGAGTAGGCACTGAATCAGTCAGCATGCAATAATCATGTAGCTATCATGCTGATCATGCTGATCATGCACTGATCACGTAATGATCATGCACTGATCATGCAGATCATGCACTGATCACGTGATGATCATGCATGATCACGTGCTGATCATGCACTGATCACGCAGCTAGCAGCACTGATCACGCAGCTCAGCATGCACTGATCACGTGACTGATCATGCACTGATCACGTGGCTGATCATGCACTGATCACGTGACTGATCATGCACTGATCACGTGGCTATCATGCACTGATCACGTGGCTGATCATGCACTGATCACGTGGCTGATCATGCACTGATCACGTGACTGATCATGCACTGATCACGTGGCTGATCATGCACTGATCACGTGGCTGATCATGCACTGATCACGTGGCTGATCATGCACTGATCACGTGACTGATCATGCACTGATCACGTGGCTATCATGCACTGATCACGTGGCTGATCATGCACTGATCACGTGGCTATCATGCACTGATCACGTGGCTGATCATGCACTGATCACGTGACTATCATGCACTGATCACGTGACTGATCATGCACTGATCACGTGGCTGATCATGCACTGATCACGTGCTGATCATGCACTGATCACGTGGCTGATCATGCACTGATCACGTGGCTGATCATGCACTGATCACGTGACTGATCATGCACTGATCACGTGACTGATCATGCACTGATCACGTGGCTTATCATGCACTGATCATGTGACTGATCATGCGCTGATCATGTTTGCTATCATACACTGATCATGTGCCTCTGGAGGCAATGAACAAAGAGCTGAGTAGGCACGAATCAGAGCAGGCAATAATCATGGAACTCAGCTGTGAGGAATCATGCTGCTCAGCTGGCAATAATCAAGCAGCTGAGCAGGCAGGAATTACGCAGCACAGCTGGCAATTGTCAAGCAGATGACAGGCAGGAATCGTGCAGCTCAGCTGGCAATTGTCAAGCAGATGAGCAGACAGTAATCACGCAGCTCAGCAGGCCCTGATCACGTGACTGAGCATGCACTGTTCACGTGGCTCATCACTGATCACTGATGATCATGCACTGATCATGCACTGATGATCACACTGACATGATCATGCACTGATCACGCACTGTCATGCAGATGATCACACTGATCACGTGGCTGATCATGCACTGATCACGTGACTGATCATGCACTGATCACGTGAATCATGCTGTCACTGGCTATCATGCACTGATCATGCACAGCTGGCAATTGTCATGCAGATGATCATGCTCACTGGCATTGTCACAGATGATCACAGTGGCTGATCATGCACTGATCACGTGACTGATCATGCACTGATCACGTGGCTGATCATGCACTGATCACGTGACTGATCATGCACTGATCACGTGGCTATCATGCACTGATCACGTGGCTGATCATGCACTGATCACGTGCTGACCATGCACTGATCACGTGGCTGATCATGCACTGATCACGTAACTGATCATGCACTGATCACGTGGCTATCATGCACTGATCACGTGGCTGATCATGCACTGATCACGTGGCTGATCATGCACTGATCACGTGACTGATCATGCACTGATCACGTGGCTGATCATGCACTGATCACGTGGCTGATCATGCACTGATCACGTGACTGATCATGCACTGATCACGTGGCTATCATGCACTGATCACGTGGCTGATCATGCACTGATCACGTAGCTATCATGCACTGATCACGTGACTGATCATGCACTGATCACGTGACTGATCATGCACTGATCACGTGGCTGATCATGCACTGATCACGTGACTGATCATGCACTGATCACGTGGCTGATCATGCACTGATCACGTGGCTGATCATGCACTGATCACGTGCTGATCATGCACTGATCACGTGACTGATCATGCACTGATCACGTGACTGATCATGCACTGATCACGTGGCTGATCATGCACTGATCACGTGGCTGATCATGCACTGATCACGTGACTGATCATGCACTGATCACGTGGCTATCATGCACTGATCACGTGGCTGATCATGCACTGATCACGTGGCTATCATGCACTGATCACGTGGCTGATCATGCACTGATCACGTGCTGATCATGCACTGATCACGTGACTGATCATGCACTGATCACGTGGCTGATCATGCACTGATCACGTGACTGATCATGCACTGATCACGTGGCTGATCATGCACTGATCACGTGGCTGACATGCACTGATCACGTGACTGATCATGCACTGATCACGTGACTGATCATGCACTGATCACGTGACTTATCATGCACTGATCATGTGACTGATCATGCGCTGATCATGTTTGCTATCATACACTGATCATGTGCCTCTGGAGGCAATAAACAAAGAGCTGAGTAGGCACGAATCAAACAGCAGGCAATAATCATGGAACTCAGCTGTGAGGAATCATGCTGCTCAGCTGGCAATAATCAAGCAGCTGAGCAGGCAGGAATTACGCAGCACAGCTGGCAATTGTCAAGCAGATGACAGGCAGGAATCGTGCAGCTCAGCTGGCAATTGTCAAGCAGATGAGCAGACAGTAATCACGCAGCTCAGCAGGCCCTGATCACGTGACTGAGCATGCACTGTTCACGTGGCTGATCATACACTGATCACGTGACTGATCATGCACTGATCACGTGGCTATCATGCACTGATCACGTGGCTGATCATACACTGATCACGTGCTGACCATGCACTGATCACGTGGCTGATCATGCACTGATCACGTGATCATGCACTGATCACGTGGCTGATCATGCACTGATCACGTGACTGATCATGCACTGATCACGTGACTGATCATGCACTGATCACGTGGCTGATCATGCACTGATCACGTGGCTCATCATGCACTGATCACGTGGCTATCATGCACTGATCACGTGGCTGATCATGCACTGATCACGTGGCTATCATGCACTGATCACGTGACTGATCATGCACTGATCACGTGGCTGATCATGCACTGATCACGTGACTGATCATGCACTGATCACGTGGCTGATCATGCACTGATCACGTGGCTGATCATGCACTGATCACGTGGCTGATCATGCACTGATCACGTGGCTGATCATGCACTGATCACGTGGCTGCCATGCACTGATCACGTGACTGATCATGCACTGATCACGTGGCTGTCATGCACTGATCACGTGACTGATCATGCACTGATCACGTGCTGATCATGCACTGATCAGTGGCTATCATGCACTGATCACGTGAGGATCATGCACTGATCACTGGCAATAATCAAGCACTGAGCAGGCAGGATTATGCAGCACAGATGGCAATTGTCAAGCAGATGACAGGCAGGATCGTGCAGCTCAGCTGGCAATGATCAAGCAGATGATCAGACAGTAATCACGTGCTCATCATGCACTGATCACGTGACTGATCATGCACTGATCACGTGGCTGATCATGCACTGATCACGTGACTGATCATGCACTGATCACGTGACTGATCATGCACTGATCACGTGGCTGATCATGCACTGATCACGTGGCTGATCATGCACTGATCACGTGGCTGATCATGCACTGATCACGTGGCTATCATGCACTGATCACGTGGCTGACATGCACTGATCACGTGGCTGATCATGCACTGATCACGTGACTGATCATGCACTGATCACGTGACTGATCATGCACTGATCACGTGGCTGATCATGCACTGATCACGTGGCTATCATGCACTGATCACGTGGCTGATCATGCACTGATCACGTGGCTATCATGCACTGATCACGTGACTGATCATGCACTGATCACGTGGCTGATCATGCACTGATCACGTGGCTGATCATGCACTGATCACGTGGCTGATCATGCACTGATCACGTGGCTGATCATGCACTGATCACGTGACTGATCATGCACTGATCACGTGGCTGATCATGCACTGATCACGTGACTGATCATGCACTGATCACGTAATTGATCATGCACTGATCACGTGGCTATCATGCACTGATCACGTGGCTGATCATGCACTGATCACGTGCTATCATGCACTGATCACGTGACTGATCATGCACTGATCACGTGACTGATCATGCACTGATCACGTGGCTGATCATGCACTGATCACGTGACTGATCATGCACTGATCACGTGGCTGATCATGCACTGATCACGTGACTGATCATGCACTGATCACGTGGCTGATCATGCACTGATCACGTGACTGTCATGCACTGATCACGTGACTGATCATGCACTGATCACGTGACTGATCATGCACTGATCACGTGACTGATCATGCACTGATCACGTGACTGATCATGCACTGATCACGTGGCTATCATGCACTGATCACGTGGCTGATCATGCACTGATCACGTGCTATCATGCACTGATCACGTGACTGATCATGCACTGATCACGTGACTGATCATGCACTGATCACGTGGCTATCATGCACTGATCACGTGACTGATCATGCACTGATCACGTGGCTGATCATGCACTGATCATGTGACTGATCATGCACTGATCACGTGGCTGATCATGCACTGATCACGTGACTGATCATGCACTGATCACATGACTATCATGCACTGATCACGTGACTTAATGCACTGATCATGTGACTGATCATGCACTGATCATGTGGCTATCATACACTGATCATGTGCCTCTGGAGGCAATAAACAAAGAGCTGAGTAGGCACGAATCAGTCAGCAGGCAATAATCATGGAACTCAGCTGTGAGGAATCATGCTGCTCAGCTGGCAATAATCAAGCAGCTGAGCAGGCAGGAATTACGCAGCACAGCTGGCAATTGTCAAGCAGATGACAGGCAGGAATCGTGCAGCTCAGCTGGCAATTGTCAAGCAGATGAGCAGACAGTAATCACGCAGCTCAGCAGGCCCTGATCACGTGACTGAGCATGCACTGTTCACGTGGCTGATCATGCACTGATCACGTGATGATCATGCACTGATCACGTGGCTATCATGCACTGATCACGTGGCTGATCATGCACTGATCACGTAACTGATCATGCACTGATCACGTGGCTGATCATGCACTGATCACGTGGCTGATCATGCACTGATCACGTGGCTGATCACACACTGATCACGTGACTGATCATGCACTGATCACGTGGCACTCATGCACTGATCACGTGGCTGATCATGCACTGATCACGTAACTGATCATGCACTGATCACGTGGCTATCATGCACTGATCACGTGGCTGATCATGCAATGATCACGTAGCTACATATACTGATCACGTGACTGATCATGCACTGATCACGTGGCTGATCATGCACTGATCACGTGACTGATCATGCACTGATCACGTGGCTGATCATGCACTGATCACGTGGCTGATCATGCACTGATCACGTGGCTATCATGCACTGATCACGTGGCTGATCATGCACTGATCACGTAGCTATCATGCACTGATCACGTGACTGATCATGCACTGATCACGTGGCTGATCATGCACTGATCACGTGACTGATCATGCACTGATCACGTGACTGATCATGCACTGATCACGTGGCTATCATGCACTGATCACGTGGCTGATCATGCACTGATCACGTGGCTACCATGCACTGATCACGTGACTGATCATGCACTGATCACGTGTCTGATCATGCACTGATCACGTGGCTATCATGCACTGATCACGTGGCTGATCATGCACTGATCACGTGACTGATCATGCACTGATCACGTGACTGATCATGCACTGATCACGTGGCTGATCATGCACTGATCACGTGGCTATCATGCACTGATCACGTGGCTGATCATGCACTGATCACGTGACTGATCATGCACTGATCACGTGGCTATCATGCACTGATCACGTGGCTATCATGCACTGATATCATGCACTGATCACGTGGCTGATCATGCACTGATCACGTGACTGATCATGCACTGATCACGTGACTGATCATGCACTGATCACGTGACTGATCATGCACTGATCACGTGGCTGATCATGCACTGATCACGTGGCTGATCATGCACTGATCACGTGACTGATCATGCACTGATCACGTGACTGATCATGCACTGATCACGTGGCTATCATGCACTGATCACGTGGCTGATCATGCACTGATCACGTGACTGATCATGCACTGATCACGTGGCTATCATGCACTGATCACGTGGCTATCATGCACTGATCACGTGGCTGATCATGCACTGATCACGTGACTGATCATGCACTGATCACGTCTATATCATGCACTGATCACATGACTGATCATGCACTGATCACGTGATGATCATACACTGATCACGTGACTGATCATGCACTGATCACGTGGCTATCATGCACTGATCACGTGGCTGATCATGCACTGATCACGTGAGCTATCATGCACTGATCACGTGACTGATCATGCACTGATCACGTAACTGATCATGCACTGATCAGTGACTGATCATGCACTGATCACGTGGCTGATCATGCACTGATCACGTGACTGATCATGCACTGATCACGTGGCTATCATGCACTGATCACGTGGCTGATCATGCACTGATCACGTAGCTATCATGCACTGATCACGTGACTGATCATGCACTGATCACGTGGCTGATCATGCACTGATCACGTGGCTGATCATGCACTGATCACGTGACTGATCATGCACTGATCACGTGGCTATCATGCACTGATCACGTGGCTGATCATGCACTGATCACGTGGCTGATCATGCACTGATCACGTGACTGATCATGCACTGATCACGTGACTGATCATGCACTGATCACGTGGCTATCATGCACTATCACGTGGCTGATCATGCAATGATCACGTAGCTATCATGTACTGTCACGTGACTGATCATGCACTGATCACGTGACTGATCATGCACTGATCACGTGGCTGATCATGCACTGATCACGTGACTGATCATGCACTGATCACGTGGCTATCATGCACTGATCACGTGGCTGATCATGCACTGATCACGTGGCTGATCATGCACTGATCACGTGGCTGATCATGCACTGATCACGTGACTATCATGCACTGATCACGTGGCATCATGCACTGATCACGTGGCTGATCATACACTGATCACGTGACTGATCATGCACTGATCACGTGGCTATCATGCACTGATCACGTGGCTGATCATGCAATGATCACGTAGCTATCATGCACTGATCACGTGGCTGATCATGCACTGATCACGTGGCTGATCATGCACTGATCACGTGGCTGATCATGCACTGATCACGTGACTGATCATGCACTGATCACGTGGCTGATCATGCACTGATCACGTGGCTGATCATGCACTGATCACGTGGCTGATCACACTGATCACGTGACTGATCATGCACTGATCACGTGACTGATCATGCACTGATCACGTGGCTATCATGCACTGATCACGTGGCTATCATGCACTGATCACGTGGCTGATCATGCACTGATCACGTGACTGATCATGCACTGATCACGTGGCTATCATGCACTGATCACGTGGCTGATCATGCACTGATCACGTGGCTATCATGCACTGATCACGTGGCTATCATGCACTGATCACGTGGCTGATCATGCACTGATCACGTAGCTATCATGCACTGATCACGTGACTGATCATGCACTGATCACGTGGCTGATCATGCACTGATCACGTGACTGATCATGCACTGATCACGTGGCTGATCATGCACTGATCACGCAGCTACCATGCACTGATCACATGACTGATCATGCACTGATCACGTGACTGATCATGCACTGATCACGTGGCTTATCATGCACTGATCATGTGACTGATCATGTGCTGATCATGTTTCTGTCATACACTGATCATGTGCCTCTGGAGGCAATGAACAAAGAGCTGAGTAGGCAGGAATCAGTAGGCAATAATCATGGAACTCAGCTCTGAGAAATCATGCTGCTCAGCTGGCAATAATCAAGTAGATGAGCAGGCAGGAATTATGCAGCACAGGTGGCAATTGTCAAGGAGATGACAGGCAGGAATCGTACAGCTCAGCTGGCAATTGTCAAGCATGAGCAGACAGTAATCACGCAGCTCAGCAGGCCCTGATCACGTGACTGAGCATGCACTGTTCACGTGGCTGATCACACACTGATCACGTGACTGATCATGCACTGATCACGTGGCTATCATGCACTGATCACGTGATTGATCATGCACTGATCACGTAACTGTCATGCACTGATCACGTGGCTATCATGCACTGATCACGTGACTGATCATGCACTGATCACGTGACTGATCATGCACTGATCACGTGGCTGATCATGCACTGATCACGTGGCTATCATGCACTGATCACGTGGCTGATCATGCACTGATCACGTAGCTACCATGCACTGATCACGTGACTGATCATGCACTGATCACGTGATCATGCACTGATCACGTGGCTGATCATGCACTGATCACGTGGCTGATCATGCACTGATCACGTGACTGATCATGCACTGATCACGTGGCTGATCATGCACTGATCACGTGACTGATCATGCACTGATCACGTGTCTGATCATGCACTGATCACGTGGCTATCATGCACTGCTCACGTGGCTGATCATGCATGATCACGCAGCTACCATGTACTGGTCACATGACTGATCATGCACTGATCACGTGACTGATCATGCACTGATCACGTGGCTATCATGCACTCACGTGGCTGATCATGCAATGATCATGTAGCTACCATGTACAGGTCACGTGAATGATCATACACCCATCAGGTGACTGATCATGCACTGATCACGTGGCTATCATGCACTGATCACGTGACTGATCATGCACTGATCACGTCTATATCATGCACTGATCACATGACTGCCCATGCACTGATCACGTGGATGATCATGCACTGATCACGTGACTGATCATGCACTGATCACGTGGCTGATCATGCACTGATACCGTGACTGAGCATGGACTGATCACATGACTATCATGTAGTGATCACGTGACTTAATGCACTGATCATGTGACTGATCATGCACTGATCATGTTTGCTATCATACACTGATCATGTGCCTCTGGAGGCAATAAACAAAGAGCTGAGTAGGCACGAATCAAAAGTCAGCAGGCAATAATCATGGAACTCAGCTGTGAGGAATCATGCTGCTCAGCTGGCAATAATCAAGCAGCTGAGCAGGCAGGAATTACGCAGCACAGCTGGCAATTGTCAAGCAGATGACAGGCAGGAATCGTGCAGCTCAGCTGGCAATTGTCAAGCAGATGAGCAGACAGTAATCACGCAGCTCAGCAGGCCCTGATCACGTGACTGATCATGCACTGATCACGTGGCTGATCATACACTGATCACGTGATTGATCATGCACTGATCACGTGGATATCATGCACTGATCACGTGGCTGATCATACACTGATCACGTGTCTGACCATGCACTGATCACGTGGCTGATCATGCACTGATCACGTGGCTGATCATGCACTGATCACGTGGCTGATCACACACTGATCACGTGACTGATCATGCACTGATCACGTGGCACTCATGCACTGATCACGTGGCTGATCATACACTGATCACGTAACTGATCATGCACTGATCACGTGGCTATCATGCACTGATCACGTGGCTGTCATGCACTGATCACGTAGCTATCATATACTGATCACGTGACTGATCATGCACTGATCACGTAAATGATCATGCACTGATCACGTGACTGATCATGCACTGATCACGTGACTGATCATGCACTGATCACGTGGCTATCATGCACTGATCACGTGGCTGATCATGCACTGATCACGTGCTGATCATGTACTGATCACGTGACTGATCATGCACTGATCACGTAATTGATCATGCACTGATCACGTGGCTCATCATGCACTGATCACGTGGCTGATCATGCACTGATCACGTGACTGATCATGCACTGATCACGTGACTATCATGCACTGATCACGTGGCTATCATGCACTGATCACGTGGATATCATGCACTGATCACGTGGCTGATCATGCACTGATCACGTGACTGATCATGCACTGATCACGTGGCTATCATGCACTGATCACGTGGCTATCATGCACTGATCATCATGCACTGATCACGTGGCTATCATGCACTGATATCATGCACTGATCACGTGGCTGATCATGCACTGATCACGTGACTGATCATGCACTGATCACGTGGCTGATCATGCACTGATCACGTGACTGATCATGCACTGATCACGTGACTGATCATGCACTGATCACGTGGCTGATCATGCACTGATCACGTGACTGATCATGCACTGATCACGTGACTGATCATGCACTGATCACGTGACTGATCATGCACTGATCACGTGGCTGATCATGCACTGATCACGTGGCTGATCATGCACTGATCACGTGACTGATCATGCACTGATCACGTGACTGATCATGCACTGATCACGTGGCTATCATGCACTGATCACGTGGCTGATCATGCACTGATCACGTGACTGATCATGCACTGATCACGTGGCTATCATGCACTGATCACGTGGCTGATCATGCACTGATCACGTGGCTGATCATGCACTGATCACGTGACTGATCATGCACTGATCACGTGGCTATCATGCACTGATCACGTGGCTGATCATGCACTGATCACGTGGATGATCATACTGATCACGTGACTGATCATGCACTGATCACGTGGCTATCATGCACTGATCACGTGGCTGATCATGCACTGATCACGTGCTATCATGCACTGATCACGTGACTGATCATGCACTGATCACGTGACTGATCATGCACTGATCACGTGACTGATCATGCACTGATCACGTGACTGATCATGCACTGATCACGTGGCTGATCATGCACTGATCACGTGGCTGATCATGCACTGATCACGTGACTGATCATGCACTGATCACGTGACTGATCATGCACTGATCACGTGGCTATCATGCACTGATCACGTGGCTCATGCACTGATCACGTGGCTGATCATGCACTGATCACGTGGCTGATCATGCACTGATCACGTGACTGATCATGCACTGATCACGTGGCTATCATGCACTGATCACGTGGCTGATCATGCACTGATCACGTAGCTATCATGTACTGATCACGTGACTGATCATGCACTGATCACGTGACTGATCATGCACTGATCACGTGACTGATCATGCACTGATCACGTGACTGATCATGCACTGATCACGTGCTGATCATGCACTGATCACGTGGCTGATCATGCACTGATCACGTGGCTGATCATGCACTGATACCGTGACTGATCATGGACTGATCACATGACTATCATGCACTGATCACGTGACTTAATGCACTGATCATGTGACTGATCATGCGCTGATCATGTTTGCTATCATACACTGATCATGTGCCTCTGGAGGCAATAAACAAAGAGCTGAGTAGGCACGAATCAGTCAGCAGGCAATAATCATGGAACTCAGCTGTGAGGAATCATGCTGCTCAGCTGGCAATAATCAAGCAGCTGAGCAGGCAGGAATTATGCAGCACAGCTGGCAATTGTCAAGCAGATGACAGGCAGGAATCGTGCAGCTCAGCTGGCAATTGTCAAGCAGATGAGCAGACAGTAATCACGCAGCTCAGCAGGCCCTGATCACGTGACTGAGCATGCACTGTTCACGTGGCTGATCATACACTGATCACGTGACTGATCATGCACTGATCACGTGGCTATCATGCACTGATCACGTGACTGATCATGCACTGATCACGTAATTGTCATGCACTGATCACGTGGCTATCATGCACTGATCACGTGACTGATCATGCACTGATCACGTGACTGATCATGCACTGATCACGTGGCTGATCATGCACTGATCACGTGGCTATCATGCACTGATCACGTGGCTGATCATGCACTGATCACGTAGCTACCATGTACTGATCACGTGACTGATCATGCACTGATCACGTAACTGATCATGCACTGATCACGTGGCTGATCATGCACTGATCACGTGGCTGATCATACACTGATCACGTGACTGATCATGCACTGATCACGTGGCTGATCATGCACTGATCACGTGACTGATCATGCACTGATCACGTGTCTGATCATGCACTGATCACGTGGCTATCATGCACTGCTCACGTGGCTGATCATGCATGATCACGCAGCTACCATGTACTGGTCACATGACTGATCATGCACTGATCACGTGACTGATCATGCACTGATCACGTGGCTATCATGCACTACTCACGTGGCTGATCATGCAATGATCATGTAGCTACCATGTACAGGTCACGTGAATGATCATACACCCATCAGGTGACTGATCATGCACTGATCACGTGGCTATCATGCACTGATCACGAGACTGATCATGCACTGATCACGTCTATATCATGCACTGATCACATGACTGCCCATGCACTGATCACGTGGATGATCATACACTAATCATGTGACAGATCATGCACTGATCACGTGGCTGATCATGCACTGATACCGTGACTGAGCATGGACTGATCACATGACTATCATGTAGTGATCACGTGACTTAATGGCGCTGATCATGTGACTGATCATGCGCTGATCATGTTTGCTATCATACACTGATCATGTGCCTCTGGAGGCAATAAACAAAGAGCTGAGTAGGCACGAATCAAAAGTCAGCAGGCAATAATCATGGAACTCAGCTGTGAGGAATCATGCTGCTCAGCTGGCAATAATCAAGCAGCTGAGCAGGCAGGAATTACGCAGCACAGCTGGCAATTGTCAAGCAGATGACAGGCAGGAATCGTGCAGCTCAGCTGGCAATTGTCAAGCAGATGAGCAGACAGTAATCACGCAGCTCAGCAGGCCCTGATCACGTGACTGAGCATGCACTGTTCACGTGGCTGATCATACACTGATCACGTGATTGATCATGCACTGATCACTTGGATATCATGCACTGATCACGTGGCTGATCATACACTGTTCACGTGTCTGACCATGCACTGATCACGTGGCTGATCATGCACTGCTCACGTGATCATGCACTGATCACGTGGCTATCATGCACTGATCACGTGGCTGATCATGCACTGTTCACGTGGCTGATCACACACCTGTCACGTGACATATCATGCACTGATCACGTGGCACTCATGCACTGATCACGTGGCTGATCATACTCTGCTCACGTAACTGATCATGCACACATCACGTGGCTATCATGCACTGCTCACGTGGCTGTCATGGAATGATCACGTAGCTACCATATACTGGTCACGTGACTGATCATGCACAGATCACGTAAATGATCATGCACTGTTCACGTGACTGATCATGTACTGATCACGTGACTGATCATGCACTGATCACGTGGCTATCATGCACTGCTCACGTGGCTGATCATGCAACGATCACGTAGCAACCATGTACTGTCACGTGACTGATCATGCACTGATCACGTAATTGATCCTGCACTGATCACGTGGCTCATCATGCACTGATCACGTGGCTGATCACACGTATCACGTGACTGATCATGCACTGATCACGTGACTATCATGCACTGATCACGTGGCTATCATGCACTGATCACGTGGATATCATGCACTGATCACGTGGCTGATCACACACTATCACGTGACTGATCATGCACTGATCACGTGGCTGATCATGCACTGATCACGTGGCTGATCATGCACTGATCACGTGACTGATCATGCACTGATCACGTGACTGATCATGCACTGATCACGTGACTGATCATGCACTGATCACGTGGCTGATCATGCACTGATCACGTGGCTGATCATGCACTGATCACGTGACTGATCATGCACTGATCACGTGACTGATCATGCACTGATCAGTGGCTATCATGCACTGATCACGTGGCTGATCATGCACTGATCACGTGACTGATCATGCACTGATCACTGGCTATCATGCACTGATCACGTGGCTATCATGCACTGATCACGTGGCTGATCATGCACTGATCACGTGACTGATCATGCACTGATCACGTCTATATCATGCACTGATCACTGTGCATCATGCACTGATCACGGATGATCATGCACTGATCATGTGACTGATCATGCACTGATCACGTGGCTATCATGCACTGATCACGTGGCTGATCATGCACTGATCACGTATACCATGCACTGGTCACGTGACTGATCATGCACTGATCACGTGATTGATCATGCACTGATCAGTGACTGATCATGCACTGATCACGTGACTGATCATGCACTGATCACGTGGCTGATCATGCACTGATCACGTGGCTATCATGCACTGATCACGTGGCTGATCATGCACTGATCACGTGGCTATCATGCACTGATCACGTGACTGATCATGCACTGATCACGTGGCTGATCATGCACTGATCACGTGGCTGATCATGCACTGATCACGTGACTGATCATGCACTGATCACGTGACTGATCATGCACTGATCACGTGGCTATCATGCACTGATCACGTGGCTGATCATGCACTGATCACGTGCTGATCATGCACTGATCACGTGGCTGATCATGCACTGATCACGTGACTGATCATGCACTGATCACGTGGCTATCATGCACTGACTCACGTGGCTGATCATGCAATGATCACGTAGCTACCATGTACTGATCACGTGACTGATCATGCACTGATCACGTGATGATCATGCACTGATCACGTGGCTGATCATGCACTGATCACGTGACTGATCATGCACTGATCACGTGGCTATGCACTGATCACGTGGCTGATCATGCACTGATCACGTGGCTGATCATGCACTGATCACGTGACTGATCATGCACTGATCACATGACTATCATGCACTGATCACGTGACTTAATGGCACTGATCATGTGACTGATCATGCGCTGATCATGTTTGCTATCATACACTGATCATGTGCTCTGGAGGCAATAAACAAACTGAGTAGGCACGAATCAAACAGTCAGCAGGCACTAATCATGGAACTCAGCTGTGAGGAATCATGCTGCTCAGCTGGCAATAATCAAGCAGCTGAGCAGGCAGGACAAGCAGCACAGCTGGCATTTGTCAAGCAGATGACAGGCAGGAATCGTGCAGCTCAGCTGGCAATTGTCAAGCAGATGAGCAGACAGTAATCACGCAGCTCAGCAGGCCCTGATCACGTGACTGAGCATGCACTGATCACGTGAATCATGCTGATCACTGGCAATGATCATGCACTGGCATCAGGTGACACACACAGCTGGCATTGTCATGCAGATGACTGGCATCGTGCCTCAGCTGGCAATTGTCAAGCAGATGAGCAGACACGTAATCACGCAGCTCAGCAGGCAATGATCACGTGACTGAGCATGCACTGACGTGAATCATGCTGCTCAGCTGGCAATAATCAAGCAGCTGAGCAGGCAGGAATTACGCAGCACAGCTGGCAATTGTCAAGCAGATGACAGGCAGGAATCGTGCAGCTCAGCTGGCAATTGTCAAGCAGATGAGCAGACAGTAATCACGCAGCTCAGCAGGCCCTGATCACGTGACTGAGCATGCACTGTTCACGTGGCTGATCATACACTGATCACGTGATTGATCATGCACTGATCACTTGGATATCATGCACTGATCACGTGGCTGATCATACACTGTTCACGTGTCTGACCATGCACTGATCACGTGGCTGATCATACACTGCTCACGTAACTGATCATGCACTGATCACGTGGCTATCATGCACTGATCACGTGGCTGAACATGCACTGTTCACGTGGCTGATCACACACCTGTCACGTGACTATCATGCACTGATCACGTGGCACTCATGCACTGATCACGTGGCTGATCATACTCTCACGTGACTGATCATGCACACATCACGTGGCTATCATGTACTGCTCACGTGGCTCGTCACGGAATGTTCACGTAGCTACCATATACTGGTCACGTGACTGATTATGCACAGATCCCGTAAATGATCATGCACTGTTCACGAGACTGATCATGTACTGATCACGTGACTGATCATGCACTGATCACGTGGCTGATCATGCACTGATCACGTGGCTGATCATGCAATGATCACGTAGCAACCATGTACTGGTCACGTGACTGATCATGCACTGATCACGTAATTGATCATGCACTGATCACGTGGCTCATCATGCACTGATCCGTGGCTGATCACACTGTATCACGTGACTGATCATGCACTGATCACGTGACTAATCATGAAGTGATCACGTGGCTATCCTGCACTGATCATGTGGATATCATGCACTGATCACGTGGCTGATCACACACGTATCACTTGACTGATCATGCACTGATCACGTGGCTATCATGCACTGATCACGTGGCTATCATGCACTGATCACGTGGCTATCATGCACTGATCACGTGGCTGATCATGCACTGATCACGTAGCTATCATGCACTGATCACGTGACTGATCATGCACTGATCACGTGGCTGATCATGCACTGATCACGTGACTGATCATGCACTGATCACGTGGCTGATCATGCACTGATCACGCAGCTACCATGTACTGGTCACATGACTGATCATGCACTGATCACGTAATTGATCATGCACTGATCACGTGGCTTATCATGCATTGATCATGTGACTGATCATGTGCTGATCATGTTTCTGTCATACACTGATCATGTGCCTCTGGAGGCAATGAACAAAGAGCTGAGTAGGCAGGAATCAGTAGGCAATAATCATGGAACTCAGCTCTGAGAAATCATGCTGCTCAGCTGGCAATAATCAAGTAGATGAGCAGGCAGGAATTATGCAGCACAGGTGGCAATTGTCAAGGAGATGACAGGCAGGAATCGTACAGCTCAGCTGGCAATTGTCAAGCAGATGAGCAGACAGTAATCACGCAGCTCAGCAGGCCCTGATCACGTGACTGAGCATGCACTGTTCACGTGGCTGATCACACACTATCACGTGACTGATCATGCACTGATCACGTGGCTATCATGCACTGATCACGTGATTGATCATGCACTGATCACGTAATTGTATGCACTGATCACGTGGCTATCATGCACTGATCACGTGGCTGATCATGCACTGATCACGTGACTGATCATGCACTGATCACGTGGCTGATCATGCACTGATCACGTGGCTATCATGCACTGATCACGTGGCTGATCATGCAATGATCACGTAGCTACCATGTACTGGTCACGTGACTGATCATGCACTGATCACGTAATTGATCATGCACTGATCACGTGGCTGATCATGCACTGATCACGTGGCTGATCATACACTGATCACGTGACTGATCATGCACTGATCACGTGGCTGATCATGCACTGATCACGTGACTGATCATGCACTGATCTCGTGTCTGATCATGCACTGATCACGTGGCTATCATGCACTGCTCACGTGGCTGATCATGCGATGATCACGCAGCTACCATGTACTGGTCACATGACTGATCATGCACTGATCACGTGACTGATCATGCAGTGATCACGTGGCTATCATGCACTACTCACGTGGCTGATCATGCAATGATCATGTAGCTACCATGTACAGGTCACGTGAATGATCATACACCCATCAGGTGACTGATCATGCACTGATCACGTGGCTATCATGCACTGATCACGAGACTGATCATGCACTGATCACGTCTATATCATGCACTGATCACATGACTGCCCATGCACTGATCACGTGGATGATCATACACTAATCATGTGACAGATCATGCACTGATCACGTGGCTGATCATGCACTGATACCGTGACTGAGCATGGACTGATCACATGACTATCATGTAGTGATCACGTGACTTAATGGCGCTGATCATGTGACTGATCATGCGCTGATCATGTTTGCTATCATACACTGATCATGTGCCTCTGGAGGCAATAAACAAAGAGCTGAGTAGGCACGAATCAAAAGTCAGCAGGCAATAATCATGGAACTCAGCTGTGAGGAATCATGCTGCTCAGCTGGCAATAATCAAGCAGCTGAGCAGGCAGGAATTACGCAGCACAGCTGGCAATTGTCAAGCAGATGACAGGCAGGAATCGTGCAGCTCAGCTGGCAATTGTCAAGCAGATGAGCAGACAGTAATCACGCAGCTCAGCAGGCCCTGATCACGTGACTGAGCATGCACTGTTCACGTGGCTGATCATACACTGATCACGTGATTGATCATGCACTGATCACTTGGATATCATGCACTGATCACGTGGCTGATCATACACTGTTCACGTGTCTGACCATGCACTGATCACGTGGCTGATCATACACTGCTCACGTACTGATCATGCACTGATCACGTGGCTATCATGCACTGATCACGTGGCTGAACATGCACTGTTCACGTGGCTGATCACACACCTGTCACGTGACATATCATGCACTGATCACGTGGCACTCATGCACTGATCACGTGGCTGATCATACTCTGCTCACGTAACTCATCATGCACACATCACGTGGCTATCATGCACTGCTCACGTGGTTCGTCATGGAATGATCACGTAGCTACCATATACTGGTCACGTGACTGATCATGCACAGATCACGTAAATGATCATGCACTGTTCACGTGACTGATCATGTACTGATCACGTGACTGATCATGCACTGATCACGTGGCTATCATGCTCTGCTCACGTGGCTGATCATGCAACGATCACGTAGCAACCATGTACTGGTCACGTGACTGATCATGCACTGATCACGTAATTGATCCTGCACTGATCACGTGGCTCATCATGCACTGATCCGTGGCTGATCACACACGTATCACGTGACTGATCATGCACTGATCACGTGACTATCATGAACTGATCACGTGGCTATCATGCACTGATCACGTGGATATCATGCACTGATCACGTGGCTGATCACACACGTATCACGTGACTGATCATGCACTGATCACGTGGCTATCATGCACTGATCACGTGGCTATCATGCACTGATATCATGCACTGGTCACGTGGCTGATCACACACTATCACGTGACTGATCATGCACTGATCACGTGGCTGATCATGCACTGATCACGTGACTGATCATGCACTGATCACGTGACTGATCATGCACTGATCACGTGGCTGATCATGCACTGATCACGTGACTGATCATGCACTGATCACGTGACTGATCATGCACTGATCACGTGACTGATCATGCACTGATCACGTAATTGATCATGCACTGATCACGTGGCTGATCATGCACTGATCACGTGACTGATCATGCACTGATCACGTGACTGATCATGCACTGATCAGTGGCTATCATGCACTGATCACGTGGCTGATCATACACTGATCACGTGACTGATCATGCACTGATCATCTGGCTATCATGCACTGATCACGTGGCTATCATGCACTGATCACGTGGCTGATCATACTGATCACGTGACTGATCATGCACTGATCACGTCTATATCATGCACTGATCACATGACTGCCCATGCACTGATCACGTGGATGATCATACACTGATCATGTGACAGATCATGCACTGATCACGTGGCTATCATGCACTGATCACGTGGCTGATCATGCAATGATCACGTAGCTACCATGTACTGGTCACGTGAGTGATCATGCACTGATCACGTAATTGATCATGCACTGATCAGTTGACTGATCATGCACTGATCACGTGAGTGATCATGCACTGATCACGTGACTGATCATGCACTGATCACGTGGCTATCATGCACTGATCACGTGGCTGATCATGCACTGATCACGTAGCTACCATGCTGGTCACGTGACTGATCATGCACTGATCACGTGGCTGATCATGCACTGATCACGTGGCTGATCATGCACTGATCACGTGACTGATCATGCACTGATCACGTGACTGATCATGCACTGATCACGTGGCTATCATGCACTGATCACGTGGCTGATCATGCACTGATCACGTGCCTGATCATGCACTGATCACATGGCTGATCATGCACTGATCACGTGACTGATCATGCACTGATCACGTGGCTATCATGCACTACTCACGTGGCTGATCATGCAATGATCATGTAGCTACCATGTACTGGTCACGTGACTGATCATGCACCCATCAGGTGACGATCATGCACTGATCACGTGCCTGATCATGCACTGATCACGTGACTGATCATGCACTGATCACATAGCTATCATGCACTGATCACGTGGCTGATCATGCACTGATCACGTGGCTGATCATGCACTGATACCGTGACTGAGCATGGACTGATCACATGACTATCATGTAGTGATCACGTGACTTAATGGCGCTGATCATGTGACTGATCATGCGCTGATCATGTTTGCTATCATACACTGATCATGTGCCTCTGGAGGCAATAAACAAAGAGCTGAGTAGGCACGAATCAAACAGTCAGCAGGCACTAATCATGGAACTCAGCTGTGAGGAATCATGCTGCTCAGCTGGCAATAATCAAGCAGCTGAGCAGGCAGGAATTACGCAGCACAGCTGGCAATTGTCAAGCAGATGACAGGCAGGAATCGTGCAGCTCAGCTGGCAATTGTCAAGCAGATGAGCAGACAGTAATCACGCAGCTCAGCAGGCCCTGATCACGTGACTGAGCATGCACTGTTCACGTGAATCATGCTGCTCAGCTGGCAATAATCAAGCAGCTGAGCAGGCAGGAATTACACAGCACAGCTGGCAATTGTCAAGCAGATGACAGGCAGGAATCGTGCAGCTCAGCTGGCAATTGTCAAGCAGATGAGCAGACAGTAATCACGCAGCTCAGCAGGCCCTGATCACGTGACTGAGCATGCACTGTTCACGTGGCTGATCATACACTGATCACGTGATTGATCATGCACTGATCACGTGGATATCATGCACTGATCACGTGGCTGATCATACACTGTTCACGTGTCTGACCATGCACTGATCACGTGGCTGATCATACACTGCTCACGTAACTGATCATGCACTGATCACGTGGCTATCATGCACTGATCACGTGGCTGATCATGCACTGATCACGTGGCTGATCACACACCTGTCACGTGACATATCATGCACTGATCACGTGGCACTCATGCACTGATCACGTGGCTGATCATACTCTGATCACGTGACTGATCATGCACACATCACGTGGCTATCATGCACTGCTCACGTGGCTGTCATGGAATGATCACGAAGCTACCATATACTGGTCACGTGACTGATCATGCACTGATCACGTAAATGATCATGCACTGTTCACGTGACTGATCATGCACTGATCACGTGACTGATCATGCACTGATCACGTGGCTATCATGCACTGCTCACGTGGCTGATCATGCAATGATCACGTAGCAACCATGTACTGGTCACGTGACTGATCATGCACTGATCACGTAATTGATCATGCACTGATCACGTGGCTCATCATGCACTGATCACGTGGCTGATCACACTGTATCACGTGACTGATCATGCACTGATCACGTGACTAATCATGCACTGATCACGTGGCTATCATGCACTGATCACGTGGATATCATGCACTGATCACGTGGCTGATCACACACGTATCACGTGACTGATCATGCACTGATCACGTGGCTATCATGCACTGATCACGTGGCTATCATGCACTGATCACGTGGCTATCATGCACTGATCACGTGGCTGATCATGCACTGATCACGTAGCTATCATGCACTGATCACGTGACTGATCATGCACTGATCACGTGGCTGATCATGCACTGATCACGTGACTGATCATGCACTGATCACGTGGCTGATCATGCACTGATCACGCAGCTATCATGCACTGATCACGTGACTGATCATGCACTGATCACGTGGCTATCATGCACTGATCACGTGGCTGATCATGCACTGATCACGTGGCTGATCACACACTGTCACGTGACTATCATGCACTGATCACGTGGCACTCATGCACTGATCACGTGGCTGATCATACACTGATCACGTAACTGATCATGCACTGATCACGTGGCTATCATGCACTGATCACGTGGCTGTCATGCAATGATCACGTAGCTACCATATACTGGTCACGTGACTGATCATGCACTGATCACGTAACTGATCATGCACTGATCACGTGACTGATCATGCACTGATCACGTGACTGATCATGCACTGATCACGTGGCTATCATGCACTGATCACGTGGCTGATCATGCAACGATCACGGAGCAACCATGTACTGTCACGTGACTGATCATGCACTGATCACGTAATTGATCATGCACTGATCACGTGGCTGATCATGCACTGATCACGTGGCTGATCACACACTATCACGTGACTGATCATGCACTGATCACGTGACTATCATGCACTGATCACGTGGCTATCATGCACTGATCACGTGGATATCATGCACTGATCACGTGGCTGATCACACACTGATCACGTGACTGATCATGCACTGATCACGTGGCTATCATGCACTGATCACGTGGCTATCATGCACTGATATCATGCACTGATCACGTGGCTATCATGCACTGATATCATGCACTGATCACGTGGCTGATCATGCACGATCACGTGACTGATCATGCACTGATCACGTGGCTGATCATGCACTGATCACGTGACTGATCATGCACTGATCACGTGACTGATCATGCACTGATCACGTGGCTGATCATGCACTGATCACGTGACTGATCATGCACTGATCACGTGACTGATCATGCACTGATCACGTGACTGATCATGCACTGATCACGTGGCTGATCATGCACTGATCACGTGGCTGATCATGCACTGATCACGTGACTGATCATGCACTGATCACGTGACTGATCATGCACTGATCAGTGGCTATCATGCACTGATCACGTGGCTGATCATGCACTGATCACGTGACTGATCATGCACTGATCACTGGCTATCATGCACTGATCACGTGGCTATCATGCACTGATCACGTGGCTGATCATGCACTGATCACGTGACTGATCATGCACTGATCACGTCTATATCATGCACTGATCACGTGACTGATCATGCACTGATCACGTGGATGATCATACACTGATCACGTGACTGATCATGCACTGATCACGTGGCTATCATGCACTGATCACGTGGCTGATCATGCAATGATCACGTAGCTACCATGTACTGGTCACGTGACTGATCATGCACTGATCACGTAATTGATCATGCACTGATCAGTGACTGATCATGCACTGATCACGTGACTGATCATGCACTGATCACGTGACTGATCATGCACTGATCACGTGGCTATCATGCACTGATCACGTGGCTGATCATGCACTGATCACGTGGCTATCATGCACTGATCACGTGACTGATCATGCACTGATCACGTGGCTGATCATGCACTGATCACGTGGCTGATCATGCACTGATCACGTGACTGATCATGCACTGATCACGTGACTGATCATGCACTGATCACGTGGCTATCATGCACTGATCACGTGGCTGATCATGCACTGATCACGTGCCTGATCATGCACTGATCACATGGCTGATCATGCACTGATCACGTGACTGATCATGCACTGATCACGTGGCTATCATGCACTACTCACGTGGCTGATCATGCAATGATCATGTAGCTACCATGTACTGGTCACGTGACTGATCATACACTGATCAGGTGATGATCATGCACTGATCACGTGCCTGATCATGCACTGATCACGTGACTGATCATGCACTGATCACATGGCTATCATGCACTGATCACGTGGCTGATCATGCACTGATCACGTGGCTGATCATGCACTGATACCGTGACTGAGCATGGACTGATCACATGACTATCATGTGTGATCACGTGACTTAATGGCGCTGATCATGTGACTGATCATGCGCTGATCATGTTTGCTATCATACACTGATCATGTGCCTCTGGAGGCAATAAACAAAGAGCTGAGTAGGCACGAATCAAACAGTCAGCAGGCAATAATCATGGAACTCAGCTGTGAGGAATCATGCTGCTCAGCTGGCAATAATCAAGCAGCTGAGCAGGCAGGAATTACGCAGCACAGCTGGCAATTGTCAAGCAGATGACAGGCAGGAATCGTGCAGCTCAGCTGGCAATTGTCAAGCAGATGAGCAGACAGTAATCACGCAGCTCAGCAGGCCCTGATCACGTGACTGAGCATGCACTGTTCACGTGAATCATGCTGATCAGCTGGCAATGATCATGCACTGATCAGGCAGGAATTACACAGCACAGCTGGCAATTGTCATGCAGATGACAGGCAGGATCGTGCAGCTCAGCTGGCAATTGTCAAGCAGATGAGCAGACAGTAATCACGCAGCTCATCATGCACTGATCACGTGACTGATCATGCACTGATCACGTGAATCATGCTGCTCAGCTGGCAATAATCAAGCAGCTGAGCAGGCAGGAATTACACAGCACAGCTGGCAATTGTCAAGCAGATGACAGGCAGGAATCGTGCAGCTCAGCTGGCAATTGTCAAGCAGATGAGCAGACAGTAATCACGCAGCTCATCATGCACTGATCACGTGACTGATCATGCACTGTTCACGTGGCTGATCATACACTGATCACGTGACTGATCATGCACTGATCACGTGGATATCATGCACTGATCACGTGGCTGATCATGCACTGATCACGTGTCTGATCATGCACTGATCACGTGGCTGATCATGCACTGATCACGTAACTGATCATGCACTGATCACGTGGCTATCATGCACTGATCACGTGGCTGATCATGCACTGATCACGTGGCTGATCACACACTGTCACGTGACTGATCATGCACTGATCACGTGGCACTCATGCACTGATCACGTGGCTGATCATACACTGATCACGTGACTGATCATGCACTGATCACGTGGCTATCATGCACTGATCACGTGGCTGTCATGCAATGATCACGTAGCTACCATATACTGGTCACGTGACTGATCATGCACTGATCACGTAAATGATCATGCACTGATCACGTGACTGATCATGCACTGATCACGTGACTGATCATGCACTGATCACGTGGCTATCATGCACTGATCACGTGGCTGATCATGCACTGATCACGTAGCAACCATGTACTGGTCACGTGACTGATCATGCACTGATCACGTAATTGATCATGCACTGATCACGTGGCTCATCATGCACTGATCACGTGGCTGATCACACTGTATCACGTGACTGATCATGCACTGATCACGTGACTAATCATGCACTGATCACGTGGCTATCATGCACTGATCACGTGGATATCATGCACTGATCACGTGGCTGATCACACACGATCACGTGACTGATCATGCACTGATCACGTGGCTATCATGCACTGATCACGTGGTGATCATGCACTGATCACGTGGCTATCATGCACTGATCACGTGGCTGATCATGCACTGATCACGTGGCTGATCATGCACTGATCACGTGACTGATCATGCACTGATCACGTGGCTGATCATGCACTGATCACGTGGCTGATCATGCACTGATCACGTGGCTGATCATGCACTGATCACGTGGCTATCATGCACTGATCACGTGACTGATCATGCACTGATCACGTGGCTATCATGCACTGATCACGTGGCTGATCATGCACTGATCACGTGGCTGATCACACACTGTCACGTGACATATCATGCACTGATCACGTGGCACTCATGCACTGATCACGTGGCTGATCATACACTGATCACGTAACTGATCATGCACACATCACGTGGCTATCATGCACTGCTCACGTGGCTGTCATGGAATGATCACGTAGCTACCATATACTGGTCACGTGACTGATCATGCACTGATCACGTAAATGATCATGCACTGTTCACGTGACTGATCATGCACTGATCACGTGACTGATCATGCACTGATCACGTGGCTATCATGCACTGCTCACGTGGCTGATCATGCAACGATCACGTAGCAACCATGTACTGTCACGTGACTGATCATGCACTGATCACGTAATTGATCATGCACTGATCACGTGGCTCATCATGCACTGATCACGTGGCTGATCACACACGATCACGTGACTGATCATGCACTGATCACGTGACTATCATGCACTGATCACGTGGCTATCATGCACTGATCACGTGGATATCATGCACTGATCACGTGGCTGATCACACACGATCACGTGACTGATCATGCACTGATCACGTGGCTATCATGCACTGATCACGTGGCTGATCATGCACTGATATCATGCACTGATCACGTGGCTATCATGCACTGATATCATGCACTGATCACGTGGCTGATCACACACGATCACGTGACTGATCATGCACTGATCACGTGGCTGATCATGCACTGATCACGTGACTGATCATGCACTGATCACGTGACTGATCATGCACTGATCACGTGGCTGATCATGCACTGATCACGTGACTGATCATGCACTGATCACGTGACTGATCATGCACTGATCACGTGACTGATCATGCACTGATCACGTAATTGATCATGCACTGATCACGTGGCTGATCATGCACTGATCACGTGACTGATCATGCACTGATCACGTGACTGATCATGCACTGATCAGTGGCTATCATGCACTGATCACGTGGCTGATCATGCACTGATCACGTGACTGATCATGCACTGATCACTGGCTATCATGCACTGATCACGTGGCTATCATGCACTGATCACGTGGCTGATCATGCACTGATCACGTGACTGATCATGCACTGATCACGTCTATATCATGCACTGATCACATGACTGATCATGCACTGATCACGTGGATGATCATACACTGATCACGTGACTGATCATGCACTGATCACGTGGCTATCATGCACTGATCACGTGGCTGATCATGCACTGATCACGTAGCTACCATGCACTGATCACGTGACTGATCATGCACTGATCACGTAATTGATCATGCACTGATCAGTGACTGATCATGCACTGATCACGTGACTGATCATGCACTGATCACGTGACTGATCATGCACTGATCACGTGGCTATCATGCACTGATCACGTGGCTGATCATGCACTGATCACGTGGCTACCATGCACTGATCACGTGACTGATCATGCACTGATCACGTGGCTGATCATGCACTGATCACGTGGCTGATCATGCACTGATCACGTGACTGATCATGCACTGATCACGTGACTGATCATGCACTGATCACGTGGCTATCATGCACTGATCACGTGGCTGATCATGCACTGATCACGTGCCTGATCATGCACTGATCACATGGCTGATCATGCACTGATCACGTGACTGATCATGCACTGATCACGTGGCTATCATGCACTACTCACGTGGCTGATCATGCAATGATCATGTAGCTACCATGTACTGGTCACGTGACTGATCATGCACTGATCAGGTGATGATCATGCACTGATCACGTGGCTGATCATGCACTGATCACGTGACTGATCATGCACTGATCACGTAGCTATCATGCACTGATCACGTGGCTGATCATGCACTGATCACGTGGCTGATCATGCACTGATACCGTGACTGAGCATGGACTGATCACATGACTATCATGTGTGATCACGTGACTTAATGGCGCTGATCATGTGACTGATCATGCGCTGATCATGTTTGCTATCATACACTGATCATGTGCCTCTGGAGGCAATAAACAAAGAGCTGAGTAGGCACGAATCAAACAGTCAGCAGGCACTAATCATGGAACTCAGCTGTGAGGAATCATGCTGCTCAGCTGGCAATAATCAAGCAGCTGAGCAGGCAGGAATTACGCAGCACAGCTGGCAATTGTCAAGCAGATGACAGGCAGGAATCGTGCAGCTCAGCTGGCAATTGTCAAGCAGATGAGCAGACAGTAATCACGCAGCTCAGCAGGCCCTGATCACGTGACTGAGCATGCACTATTCACGTGAATCATGCTGATCAGCTGGCAATGATCATGCACTGATCAGGCAGGAATTACACAGCACAGCTGGCAATTGTCATGCAGATGACAGGCAGGATCATGCAGCTCAGCTGGCAATTGTCAAGCAGATGAGCAGACAGTAATCACGCAGCTCAGCAGGCACTGATCACGTGACTGATCATGCACTATCACGTGAATCATGCTGCTCAGCTGGCAATAATCAAGCAGCTGAGCAGGCAGGAATTACACAGCACAGCTGGCAATTGTCAAGCAGATGACAGGCAGGAATCGTGCAGCTCAGCTGGCAATTGTCAAGCAGATGAGCAGACAGTAATCACGCAGCTCAGCAGGCCCTGATCACGTGACTGAGCATGCACTGTTCACGTGGCTGATCATACACTGATCACGTGATTGATCATGCACTGATCACGTGGATATCATGCACTGATCACGTGGCTGATCATACACTGTTCACGTGTCTGACCATGCACTGATCACGTGGCTGATCATACACTGCTCACGTAACTGATCATGCACTGATCACGTGGCTATCATGCACTGATCACGTGGCTGATCATGCACTGTTCACGTGGCTGATCACACACCTGTCACGTGACTATCATGCACTGATCACGTGGCACTCATGCACTGATCACGTGGCTGATCATACTCTGATCACGTGACTGATCATGCACACATCACGTGGCTATCATGCACTGCTCACGTGGCTCGTCATGGAATGATCATGAAGCTACCATATACTGGTCACGTGACTGATCATGCACTGATCACGTAAATGATCATGCACTGTTCACGTGACTGATCATGTACTGATCACGTGACTGATCATGCACTGATCACGTGGCTATCATGCACTGCTCACGTGGCTGATCATGCAATGATCACGTAGCAACCATGTACTGGTCACGTGACTGATCATGCACTGATCACGTAATTGATCATGCACTGATCACGTGGCTCATCATGCACTGATCCGTGGCTGATCACACTGTATCACGTGACTGATCATGCACTGATCACGTGACTAATCATGCACTGATCACGTGGCTATCATGCACTGATCACGTGGATATCATGCACTGATCACGTGGCTGATCACACACGTATCACGTGACTGATCATGCACTGATCACGTGGCTATCATGCACTGATCACGTGGCTGATCATGCACTGATCACGTGGCTATCATGCACTGATCACGTGGCTGATCATGCACTGATCACGTAGCTATCATGCACTGATCACGTGACTGATCATGCACTGATCACGTGGCTGATCATGCACTGATCACGTGACTGATCATGCACTGATCACGTGGCTGATCATGCACTGATCACGCAGCTACCATGTACTGGTCACATGACTGATCATGCACTGATCACGTAATTGATCATGCACTGATCACGTGGCTTATCATGCATTGATCATGTGACTGATCATGTGCTGATCATGTTTCGTGTCATACACTGATCATGTGCCTCTGGAGGCAATGAACAAAGAGCTGAGTAGGCAGGAATCAGTAGGCAATAATCATGGAACTCAGCTCTGAGAAATCATGCTGCTCAGCTGGCAATAATCAAGCAGATGAGCAGGCAGGAATTATGCAGCACAGGTGGCAATTGTCAAGCAGATGACAGGCAGGAATCGTGCAGCTCAGCTGGCAATTGTCAAGCAGATGAGCAGACAGTAATCACGCAGCTCAGCAGGCCCTGATCACGTGACTGAGCATGCACTGTTCACGTGGCTGATCACACACTGATCACGTGACTGATCATGCACTGATCACGTGGCTATCATGCACTGATCACGTGATTGATCATGCACTGATCACGTAATTGTATGCACTGATCACGTGGCTATCATGCACTGATCACGTGGCTGATCATGCACTGATCACGTGACTGATCATGCACTGATCACGTGGCTGATCATGCACTGATCACGTGGCTATCATGCACTGATCACGTGGCTGATCATGCAATGATCACGTAGCTACCATGTACTGATCACGTGACTGATCATGCACTGATCACGTAATTGATCATGCACTGATCACGTGGCTGATCATGCACTGATCACGTGGCTGATCATACACTGATCACGTGACTGATCATGCACTGATCACGTGGCTGATCATGCACTGATCACGTGACTGATCATGCACTGATCTCGTGTCTGATCATGCACTGATCACGTGGCTATCATGCACTGCTCACGTGGCTGATCATGCGATGATCACGCAGCTACCATGTACTGGTCACATGACTGATCATGCACTGATCACGTGACTGATCATGCAGTGATCACGTGGCTATCATGCACTACTCACGTGGCTGATCATGCAATGATCATGTAGCTACCATGTACAGGTCACGTGAATGATCATACACCCATCAGGTGACTGATCATGCACTGATCACGTGGCTATCATGCACTGATCACGAGACTGATCATGCACTGATCACGTCTATATCATGCACTGATCACATGACTGCCCATGCACTGATCACGTGGATGATCATACACTAATCATGTGACAGATCATGCACTGATCACGTGGCTGATCATGCACTGATACCGTGACTGAGCATGGACTGATCACATGACTATCATGTAGTGATCACGTGACTTAATGGCGCTGATCATGTGACTGATCATGCGCTGATCATGTTTGCTATCATACACTGATCATGTGCCTCTGGAGGCAATAAACAAAGAGCTGAGTAGGCACGAATCAAACAGTCAGCAGGCAATAATCATGGAACTCAGCTGTGAGGAATCATGCTGCTCAGCTGGCAATAATCAAGCAGCTGAGCAGGCAGGAATTACGCAGCACAGCTGGCAATTGTCAAGCAGATGACAGGCAGGAATCGTGCAGCTCAGCTGGCAATTGTCAAGCAGATGAGCAGACAGTAATCACGCAGCTCAGCAGGCCCTGATCACGTGACTGAGCATGCACTGTTCACGTGGCTGATCATACACTGATCACGTGATTGATCATGCACTGATCACTTGGATATCATGCACTGATCACGTGGCTGATCATACACTGTTCACGTGTCTGACCATGCACTGATCACGTGGCTGATCATACACTGCTCACGTAACTGATCATGCACTGATCACGTGGCTATCATGCACTGATCACGTGGCTGAACATGCACTGTTCACGTGGCTGATCACACACCTGTCACGTGACATATCATGCACTGATCACGTGGCACTCATGCACTGATCACGTGGCTGATCATACTCTGCTCACGTAACTCATCATGCACACATCACGTGGCTATCATGCACTGCTCACGTGGTTCGTCATGGAATGATCACGTAGCTACCATATACTGGTCACGTGACTGATCATGCACAGATCACGTAAATGATCATGCACTGTTCACGTGACTGATCATGTACTGATCACGTGACTGATCATGCACTGATCACGTGGCTATCATGCTCTGCTCACGTGGCTGATCATGCAACGATCACGTAGCAACCATGTACTGGTCACGTGACTGATCATGCACTGATCACGTAATTGATCCTGCACTGATCACGTGGCTCATCATGCACTGATCCGTGGCTGATCACACACGTATCACGTGACTGATCATGCATGATCACGTGACTATCATGCACTGATCACGTGGCTATCATGCACTGATCACGTGGATATCATGCACTGATCACGTGGCTGATCACACACGTATCACGTGACTGATCATGCACTGATCACGTGGCTATCATGCACTGATCACGTGGCTATCATGCACTGATATCATGCACTGATCACGTGGCTGATCACACACGATCACGTGACTGATCATGCACTGATCACGTGGCTGATCATGCACTGATCACGTGACTGATCATGCACTGATCACGTGACTGATCATGCACTGATCACGTGGCTGATCATGCACTGATCACGTGACTGATCATGCACTGATCACGTGACTGATCATGCACTGATCACGTGACTGATCATGCACTGATCACGTAATTGATCATGCACTGATCACGTGGCTGATCATGCACTGATCACGTGACTGATCATGCACTGATCACGTGACTGATCATGCACTGATCAGTGGCTATCATGCACTGATCACGTGGCTGATCATGCACTGATCACGTGACTGATCATGCACTGATCATCTGGCTATCATGCACTGATCACGTGGCTATCATGCACTGATCACGTGGCTGATCATGCACTGATCACGACTGATCATGCACTGATCACGTCTATATCATGCACTGATCACATGACTGATCATGCACTGATCACGTGGATGATCATACACTGATCATGTGACAGATCATGCACTGATCACGTGGCTATCATGCACTGATCACGTGGCTGATCATGCACTGATCACGTAGCTATCATGCACTGATCACGTGACTGATCATGCACTGATCACGTAATTGATCATGCACTGATCAGTTGACTGATCATGCACTGATCACGTGACTGATCATGCACTGATCACGTGACTGATCATGCACTGATCACGTGGCTATCATGCACTGCTCACGTGGCTGATCATGCACTGATCACGTGGCTACCATGCACTGATCACGTGACTGATCATGCACTGATCACGTGGCTGATCATGCACTGATCACGTGGCTGATCATGCACTGATCACGTGACTGATCATGCACTGATCACGTGACTGATCATGCACTGATCACGTGGCTATCATGCACTGATCACGTGGCTGATCATGCACTGATCACGTGCCTGATCATGCACTGATCACATGGCTGATCATGCACTGATCACGTGACTGATCATGCACTGATCACGTGGCTATCATGCACTACTCACGTGGCTGATCATGCAATGATCATGTAGCTACCATGTACTGGTCACGTGACTGATCATACACCCATCAGGTGACTGATCATGCACTGATCACGTGCCTGATCATGCACTGATCACGTGACTGATCATGCACTGATCACATAGCTATCATGCACTGATCACGTGGCTGATCATGCACTGATCACGTGGCTGATCATGCACTGATACCGTGACTGAGCATGGACTGATCACATGACTATCATGTAGTGATCACGTGACTTAATGGCGCTGATCATGTGACTGATCATGCGCTGATCATGTTTGCTTTCATACACTGATCATGTGCCTCTGGAGGCAATAAACAAAGAGCTGAGTAGGCACGAATCAAACAGTCAGCAGGCACTAATCATGGAACTCAGCTGTGAGGAATCATGCTGCTCAGCTGGCAATAATCAAGCAGCTGAGCAGGCAGGAATTACGCAGCACAGCTGGCAATTGTCAAGCAGATGACAGGCAGGAATCGTGCAGCTCAGCTGGCAATTGTCAAGCAGATGAGCAGACAGTAATCACGCAGCTCAGCAGGCCCTGATCACGTGACTGAGCATGCACTATTCACGTGAATCATGCTGCTCAGCTGGCAATAATCAAGCAGCTAGCAGGCAGGAATTACACAGCACAGCTGGCAATTGTCAAGCAGATGACAGGCAGGAATCGTGCAGCTCAGCTGGCAATTGTCAAGCAGATGAGCAGACAGTAATCACGCAGCTCAGCAGGCCCTGATCACGTGACTGAGCATGCACTGTTCACGTGGCTGATCATACACTGATCACGTGATTGATCATGCACTGATCACTTGGATATCATGCACTGATCACGTGGCTGATCATACACTGTTCACGTGTCTGACCATGCACTGATCACGTGGCTGATCATACACTGCTCAGGTAACTGATCATGCACTGATCACGTGGCTATCATGCACTGATCACGTGGCTGAACATGCACTGTTCACGTGGCTGATCACAAACCTGTCACGTGACATATCATGCACTGATCACGTGGCACTCATGCACTGATCACGTGGCTGATCATACTCTGATCACGTGACTGATCATGCACACATCACGTGGCTATCATGCACTGCTCACGTGGTTCGTCATGGAATGATCACGAAGCTACCATATACTGGTCACGTGACTGATCATGCACTGATCACGTAAATGATCATGCACTGTTCACGTGACTGATCATGTACTGATCACGTGACTGATCATGCACTGATCACGTGGCTATCATGCACTGCTCACGTGGCTGATCATGCAACGATCACGTAGCAACCATGTACTGGTCACGTGACTGATCATGCACTGATCACGTAATTGATCCTGCACTGATCACGTGGCTCATCATGCACTGATCCGTGGCTGATCACACTGTATCACGTGACTGATCATGCACTGATCACGTGACTAATCATGCACTGATCACGTGGCTATCATGCACTGATCACGTGGATATCATGCACTGATCACGTGGCTGATCACACACGTATCACGTGACTGATCATGCACTGATCACGTGGCTATCATGCACTGATCACGTGGCTGATCATGCACTGATCACGTGGCTATCATGCACTGATCACGTGGCTGATCATGCACTGATCACGTAGCTATCATGCACTGATCACGTGACTGATCATGCACTGATCACGTGGCTGATCATGCACTGATCACGTGACTGATCATGCACTGATCACGTGGCTGATCATGCACTGATCACGCAGCTACCATGTACTGGTCACATGACTGATCATGCACTGATCACGTAACTGATCATGCACTGATCACGTGGCTTATCATGCATTGATCATGTGACTGATCATGTGCTGATCATGTTTCTGTCATACACTGATCATGTGCCTCTGGAGGCAATGAACAAAGAGCTGAGTAGGCAGGAATCAGTAGGCAATAATCATGGAACTCAGCTCTGAGAAATCATGCTGCTCAGCTGGCAATAATCAAGTAGATGAGCAGGCAGGAATTATGCAGCACAGGTGGCAATTGTCAAGCAGATGACAGGCAGGAATCGTGCAGCTCAGCTGGCAATTGTCAAGCAGATGAGCAGACAGTAATCACGCAGCTCAGCAGGCCCTGATCACGTGACTGAGCATGCACTGTTCACGTGGCTGATCACACACTGATCACGTGAATGATCATGCACTGATCACGTGGCTATCATGCACTGATCACGTGGCTGATCATGCACTGATCACGTGACTGATCATGCACTGATCACGTGGCTGATCATGCACTGATCACGTGGCTATCATGCACTGATCACGTGGCTGATCATGCACTGATCACGTGGCTATCATGCACTGATCACGTGACTGATCATGCACTGATCACGTAATTGATCATGCACTGATCACGTGGCTGATCATGCACTGATCACGTGGCTGATCATACACTGATCACGTGACTGATCATGCACTGATCACGTGGCTGATCATGCACTGATCACGTGACTGATCATGCACTGATCACGTGTCTGATCATGCACTGATCACGTGGCTATCATGCACTGCTCACGTGGCTGATCATGCATGATCACGCAGCTACCATGTACTGGTCACATGACTGATCATGCACTGATCACGTGACTGATCATGCAGTGATCACGTGGCTATCATGCACTACTCACGTGGCTGATCATGCAATGATCATGTAGCTACCATGTACAGGTCACGTGAATGATCATACACCCATCAGGTGACTGATCATGCACTGATCACGTGGCTATCATGCACTGATCACGAGACTGATCATGCACTGATCACGTCTATATCATGCACTGATCACATGACTGCCCATGCACTGATCACGTGGATGATCATACACTAATCATGTGACAGATCATGCACTGATCACGTGGCTGATCATGCACTGATACCGTGACTGAGCATGGACTGATCACATGACTATCATGTAGTGATCACGTGACTTAATGGCGCTGATCATGTGACTGATCATGCGCTGATCATGTTTGCTATCATACACTGATCATGTGCCTCTGGAGGCAATAAACAAAGAGCTGAGTAGGCACGAATCAAACAGTCAGCAGGCAATAATCATGGAACTCAGCTGTGAGGAATCATGCTGCTCAGCTGGCAATAATCAAGCAGCTGAGCAGGCAGGAATTACGCAGCACAGCTGGCAATTGTCAAGCAGATGACAGGCAGGAATCGTGCAGCTCAGCTGGCAATTGTCAAGCAGATGAGCAGACAGTAATCACGCAGCTCAGCAGGCCCTGATCACGTGACTGAGCATGCACTGTTCACGTGGCTGATCATACACTGATCACGTGATTGATCATGCACTGATCACTTGGATATCATGCACTGATCACGTGGCTGATCATACACTGTTCACGTGTCTGACCATGCACTGATCACGTGGCTGATCATACACTGCTCAGGTAACTGATCATGCACTGATCACGTGGCTATCATGCACTGATCACGTGGCTGAACATGCACTGTTCACGTGGCTGATCACACACCTGTCACGTGACATATCATGCACTGATCACGTGGCACTCATGCACTGATCACCTGGCTGATCATACTCTGCTCACGTAACTGATCATGCACACATCACGGGGCTATCATGCACTGCTCACGTGGCTCGTCATGGAATGATCACGTAGCTACCATATACTGGTCACGTGACTGATCATGCACTGATCACGTAATTGATCATGCACTGATCACGTGGCTTATCATGCATTGATCACGTGGCTGATCACACACTGATCACGTGACTGATCATGCACTGATCACGTGACTATCATGCACTGATCACGTGGCTATCATGCACTGATCACGTGGCTATCATGCACTGATCACGTGGCTGATCACACACGATCACGTGACTGATCATGCACTGATCACGTGGCTATCATGCACTGATCACGTGGCTATCATGCACTGATATCATGCACTGATCACGTGGCTGATCACACACGATCACGTGACTGATCATGCACTGATCACGTGGCTGATCATGCACTGATCACGTGACTGATCATGCACTGATCACGTGACTGATCATGCACTGATCACGTGGCTGATCATGCACTGATCACGTGACTGATCATGCACTGATCACGTGACTGATCATGCACTGATCACGTGACTGATCATGCACTGATCACGTGGCTGATCATGCACTGATCACGTGGCTGATCATGCACTGATCACGTGACTGATCATGCACTGATCACGTGACTGATCATGCACTGATCACGTGGCTATCATGCACTGATCACGTGGCTGATCATGCACTGATCACGTGACTGATCATGCACTGATCACGTGGCTATCATGCACTGATCACGTGGCTATCATGCACTGATCACGTGGCTGATCATGCACTGATCACGAGACTGATCATGCACTGATCACGTCTATATCATGCACTGATCACATGACTGCCCATGCACTGATCACGTGGATGATCATACACTGATCATGTGACAGATCATGCACTGATCACGTGGCTGATCATGCACTGATACCGTGACTGAGCATGGACTGATCACATGACTATCATGTAGTGATCACGTGACTTAATGGCACTGATCATGTGACTGATCATGCACTGATCATGTTTGCTATCATACACTGATCATGTGCCTCTGGAGGCAATAAACAAAGAGCTGAGTAGGCACGAATCAAACAGTCAGCAGGCAATAATCATGGAACTCAGCTGTGAGGAATCATGCTGCTCAGCTGGCAATAATCAAGCAGCTGAGCAGGCAGGAATTACGCAGCACAGCTGGCAATTGTCAAGCAGATGACAGGCAGGAATCGTGCAGCTCAGCTGGCAATTGTCAAGCAGATGAGCAGACAGTAATCACGCAGCTCAGCAGGCCCTGATCACGTGACTGAGCATGCACTGTTCACGTGAATCATGCTGCTCAGCTGGCAATGATCATGCAGCTGATCAGGCAGGAATTACACAGCACAGCTGGCAATTGTCAAGCAGATGACAGGCAGGAATAGTGCAGCTCAGCTGGCAATTGTCAAGCAGATTAGCAGACAGTAATCACGCAGCTCATCATGCACTGATCACGTGACTGATCATGCACTGTTCACGTGGCTGATCATACACTGATCACGTGATGATCATGCACTGATCACGTGGATATCATGCACTGATCACGTGGCTGATCATACACTGATCACGTGTCTGACCATGCACTGATCACGTGGCTGATCATACACTGCTCACGTAACTGATCATGCACTGATCACGTGGCTATCATGCACTGATCACGTGGCTGATCATGCACTGATCACGTGGCTGATCACACACTGTCACGTGACTATCATGCACTGATCACGTGGCACTCATGCACTGATCACGTGGCTGATCATACACTGATCACGTAACTGATCATGCACACATCACGTGGCTATCATGCACTGCTCACGTGGCTGTCATGGAATGATCACGTAGCTACCATATACTGGTCACGTGACTGATCATGCACTGATCACGTAAATGATCATGCACTGTTCACGTGACTGATCATGCACTGATCACGTGACTGATCATGCACTGATCACGTGGCTATCATGCACTGATCACGTGGCTGATCATGCAACGATCACGTAGCAACCATGTACTGATCACGTGACTGATCATGCACTGATCACGTAATTGATCATGCACTGATCACGTGGCTGATCATGCACTGATCACGTGACTGATCATGCACTGATCACGTGGCTGATCATGCACTGATCACGTGACTGATCATGCACTGATCACGTGGCTATCATGCACTGATCACGTGGCTGATCATGCACTGATCACGTGACTGATCATGCACTGATCACGTGGCTGATCATGCACTGATCACGTGACTGATCATGCACTGATCACGTGGCTATCATGCACTGATCACGTGACTGATCATGCACTGATCACGTGACTGATCATGCACTGATCACGTGGCTATCATGCACTGATCACGTGGCTGATCATGCACTGATCATGTAGCTACCATGTACTGTCACGTGACTGATCATGCACTGATCACGTGACTGATCATGCACTGATCACGTGGCTATCATGCACTGATCACGTGGCTGATCATGCACTGATCACGTGACTGATCATGCACTGATCACGTGACTGATCATGCACTGATCACGTGGCTATCATGCACTGATCACGTGGCTGATCATGCACTGATCACGTGGCTGATCATGCACTGATCACGTGGCTATCATGCACTGATCACGTGGCTGATCATGCACTGATCACGTGGCTATCATGCACTGATCACGTGACTGATCATGCACTGATCACGTGACTGATCATGCACTGATCACGGGCTATCATGCACTGATCACGTGACTGATCATGCACTGATCACGTGGCTGATCATGCACTGATCACGTGACTGATCATGCACTGATCACGTGGCTGATCATGCACTGATCACGTGACTGATCATGCACTGATCACGTGGCTGATCATGCACTGATCACGTGGCTGATCATGCACTGATCACGTGACTGATCATGCACTGATCACGTGACTGATCATGCACTGATCACGTGGCTATCATGCACTGATCACGTGGCTGATCATGCACTGATCACGTGACTGATCATGCACTGATCACTGGCTATCATGCACTGATCACGTGGCTATCATGCACTGATCACGTGGCTGATCATGCACTGATCACGTGACTGATCATGCACTGATCACGTCTATATCATGCACTGATCACGTGGCTGATCATGCACTGATCACGTGGCTGATCATGCACTGATCATGACTGATCATGCACTGATCACGTGGCTATCATGCACTGATCACGTGGCTGATCATGCACTGATCACGTAGCTATCATGCACTGATCACGTGACTGATCATGCACTGATCACGTGGCTGATCATGCACTGATCACGTGACTGATCATGCACTGATCACGTGACTGATCATGCACTGATCACGTGACTGATCATGCACTGATCACGTGGCTATCATGCACTGATCACGTGGCTATCATGCACTGATCACGTGGCTGATCATGCACTGATCACGTAGCTACCATGTACTGGTCACGTGACTGATCATGCACTGATCACGTAATTGATCATGCACTGATCACGTGGCTGATCATGCACTGATCACGTGGCTGATCATGCACTGATCACGTGACTGATCATGCACTGATCACGTGACTGATCATGCACTGATCACGTGGCTATCATGCACTGATCACGTGGCTGATCATACACTGATCACGTGGCTGATCATGCACTGATCACGTGGCTGATCATGCACTGATCACGTGACTGATCATGCACTGATCACGTGTCTGATCATGCACTGATCACGTGGCTATCATGCACTGCTCACGTGGCTGATCATGCATGATCACGCAGCTACCATGTACTGGTCACATGACTGATCATGCACTGATCACGTGACTGATCATGCAGTGATCACGTGGCTATCATGCACTACTCACGTGGCTGATCATGCAATGATCATGTAGCTACCATGTACAGGTCACGTGAATGATCATACACCCATCAGGTGACTGATCATGCACTGATCACGTGGCTATCATGCACTGATCATGACTGATCATGCACTGATCACGTCTATATCATGCACTGATCACATGACTGCCCATGCACTGATCACGTGGATGATCATACACTAATCATGTGACAGATCATGCACTGATCACGTGGCTGATCATGCACTGATACCGTGACTGAGCATGGACTGATCACATGACTATCATGTAGTGATCACGTGACTTAATGGCGCTGATCATGTGACTGATCATGCGCTGATCATGTTTGCTATCATACACTGATCATGTGCCTCTGGAGGCAATAAACAAAGAGCTGAGTAGGCACGAATCAAACAGTCAGCAGGCAATAATCATGGAACTCAGCTGTGAGGAATCATGCTGCTCAGCTGGCAATAATCAAGCAGCTGAGCAGGCAGGAATTACGCAGCACAGCTGGCAATTGTCAAGCAGATGACAGGCAGGAATCGTGCAGCTCAGCTGGCAATTGTCAAGCAGATGAGCAGACAGTAATCACGCAGCTCAGCAGGCCCTGATCACGTGACTGAGCATGCACTGTTCACGTGGCTGATCATACACTGATCACGTGACTGATCATGCACTGATCACGTGATGATCATGCACTGATCACGTGGCTGATCATGCACTGATCACGTGGCTGATCATGCACTGATCACGTGGCTGATCATGCACTGATCACGTAGCTATCATGCACTGATCACGTGACTGATCATGCACTGATCACGTGGCTGATCATGCACTGATCACGTGGCTGATCATGCACTGATCACGTGGCTGATCACACACTGATCACGTGACTGATCATGCACTGATCACGTGACTATCATGCACTGATCACGTGGCTGATCATGCACTGATCACGTGGCTATCATGCACTGATCACGTGGCTCTCATGCACTGATATCATGCACTGATCACGTGGCTGATCATGCACTGATCACGTGACTGATCATGCACTGATCACGTGGCTATCATGCACTGATCACGTGGCTCTCATGCACTGATATCATGCACTGATCACGTGGCTGATCACACACTGATCACGTGACTGATCATGCACTGATCACGTGGCTCTCATGCACTGATATCATGCACTGATCACGTGGCTGATCGCACACGATCACGTGACTGATCATGCACTGATCACGTGGCTGATCATGCACTGATCACGTGACTGATCATGCACTGATCACGTGACTGATCATGCACTGATCACGTGGCTATCATGCACTGATCACGTGGCTGATCATGCACTGATCACGTGACTGATCATGCACTGATCACGTGACTGATCATGCACTGATCACGTGGCTGATCATGCACTGATCACGTAGCTATCATGCACTGATCACGTGACTGATCATGCACTGATCACGTAATGATCATGCACTGATCACGTGGCTGATCATGCACTGATCACGTGGCTGATCATGCACTGATCACGTGACTGATCATGCACTGATCACGTGACTGATCATGCACTGATCACGTGGCTATCATGCACTGATCACGTGGCTGATCATGCACTGATCACGTGCCTGATCATGCACTGATCACATGACTGATCATGCACTGATCACGTGACTGATCATGCACTGATCACGTGGCTATCATGCACTACTCACGTGGCTGATCATGCAATGATCATGTAGCTACCATGTACTGGTCACGTGACTGATCATACACCCATCAGGTGACTGATCATGCACTGATCACGTGCCTGATCATGCACTGATCACGTGACTGATCATGCACTGATCACATGGCTATCATGAACTGATCACGTGGCTGATCATGCACTGATCACGTGGCTGATCATGCACTGATACCGTGACTGAGCATGGACTGATCACATGACTATCATGTAGTGATCACGTGACTTAATGGCGCTGATCATGTGACTGATCATGCGCTGATCATGTTTGCTATCATACACTGATCATGTGCCTCTGGAGGCAATAAACAAAGAGCTGAGTAGGCACGAATCAAACAGTCAGCAGGCAATAATCATGGAACTCAGCTGTGAGGAATCATGCTGCTCAGCTGGCAATAATCAAGCAGCTGAGCAGGCAGGAATTACGCAGCACAGCTGGCAATTGTCAAGCAGATGACAGGCAGGAATCGTGCAGCTCAGCTGGCAATTGTCAAGCAGATGAGCAGACAGTAATCACGCAGCTCAGCAGGCCCTGATCACGTGACTGAGCATGCACTGTTCACGTGGCTGATCATACACTGATCACGTGATGATCATGCACTGATCACTTGGATATCATGCACTGATCACGTGGCTGATCATACACTGTTCACGTGTCTGACCATGCACTGATCACGTGGCTGATCATACACTGCTCACGTAACTGATCATGCACTGATCACGTGGCTATCATGCACTGATCACGTGGCTGAACATGCACTGTTCACGTGGCTGATCACACACCTGTCACGTGACATATCATGCACTGATCACGTGGCACTCATGCACTGATCACGTGGCTGATCATACTCTGCTCACGTAACTGATCATGCACACATCACGTGGCTATCATGCACTGCTCACGTGGCTCGTCATGGAATGATCACGTAGCTACCATATACTGGTCACGTGACTGATCATGCACAGATCACGTAAATGATCATGCACTGTTCACGTGACTGATCATGTACTGATCACGTGACTGATCATGCACTGATCACGTGGCTATCATGCTCTGCTCACGTGGCTGATCATGCAATGATCACGTAGCAACCATGTACTGGTCACGTGACTGATCATGCACTGATCACGTAATTGATCATGCACTGATCACGTGGCTGATCACACATGATCACGTGACTGATCATGCACTGATCACGTGGCTATCATGCACTGATCACGTGGCTATCATGCACTGATCACGTGGATATCATGCACTGATCACGTGGCTGATCACACACGATCACGTGGCTGATCATGCACTGATCACGTGGCTATCATGCACTGATCACGTGGCTATCATGCACTGATCACGTGGCTGATCATGCAATGATCACGTAGCTACCATGTACTGGTCACGTGACTGATCATGCACTGATCACGTGACTGATCATGCACTGATCACGTGGCTGATCATGCACTGATCACGTGGCTGATCACACACTGATCACATGACTGATCATGCACTGATCACGTGAATGATCATGCACTGATCACGTGGCTGATCATGCACTGATCACGTGGCTATCATGCACTGATCACGTGGCTGATCATGCACTGATCACGTGACTGATCATGCACTGATCACGTGACTGATCATGCACTGATCACGTGGCTATCATGCACTGATCACGTGGCTGATCATGCACTGATCACGTGGCTATCATGCACTGATCACATGACTGATCATGCACTGATCACATGACTGATCATGCACTGATCACGTGGCTTATCATGCACTGATCATGTGACTGATCATGCACTGATCATGTTTGCTATCATACACTGATCATGTGCCTCTGGAGGCAATGAACAAAGAGCTGAGTAGGCACGAATCAGTCAGCAGGCAATAATCATGGAACTCAGCTGTGAGAAATCATGCTGCTCAGCTGGCAATAATCAAGCAGCTGAGCAGGCAGGAATTATGCAGCACAGCTGGCAATTGTCAAGCAGATGACAGGCAGGAATCGTGCAGCTCAGCTGGCAATTGTCAAGCAGATGAGCAGACAGTAATCACGCAGCTCAGCAGGCCCTGATCACGTGACTGAGCATGCACTGTTCACGTGGCTGATCATACACTGATCACGTGACTGATCATGCACTGATCACGTGACTGATCATGCACTGATCACGTGGCTGATCATGCACTGATCACGTGGCTGATCATGCACTGATCACGGGACTGATCATGCACTGATCACGGGCTATCATGCACTGACACATGACTGACATGCACTGATCACGTGGCTGATCATGCACTGATCACGTGACTGATCATGCACTGATCACGTGACTGATCATGCACTGATCACGTGGCTGATCATGCACTGATCACGTGGCTATCATGCACTGCTCACGTGGCTGATCATGCAATGATCACGTAGCTACCATGTACTGGTCACGTGACTGATCATGCACTGATCACGTAACTGATCATGCACTGATCACGTGGCTGATCATGCACTGATCACGTGGCTGATCATGCACTGATCACGTGACTGATCATGCACTGATCACGTGACTGATCATGCACTGATCACGTGGCTATCATGCACTGATCACGTGACTGATCATGCACTGATCACGTGGCTGATCATGCACTGATCACGTGACTGATCATGCACTGATCACGTGGCTATCATGCACTGATCACGTGGCTGATCATGCACTGATCACGTGACTGATCATGCACTGATCACGTGGCTGATCATGCACTGATCACGTGACTGATCATGCACTGATCACGTGGCTATCATGCACTGATCACGTGGCTGATCATGCACTGATCACGCAGCTATCATGTACTGATCACGTGACTGATCATGCACTGATCACGTGGCTATCATGCACTGATCACGTGGCTGATCATGCACTGATCACGTGGCTATCATGCACTGATCACGTGACTGATCATGCACTGATCACGTGACTGATCATGCACTGATCACGTGACTGATCATGCACTGATCACGTGACTGATCATGCACTGATCACGTGACTGATCATGCACTGATCACGTGGCTATCATGCACTGATCACGTGGCTGATCATGCACTGATCACGTAGCTATCATGCACTGATCACGTGACTGATCATGCACTGATCACGTGACTGATCATGCACTGATCACGTGGCTATCATGCACTGATCACGTGGCTGATCACACACGATCACGTGACTGATCATGCACTGATCACGTGGCTATCATGCACTGATCACGTGGCTATCATGCACTGATCACGTGACTGATCATGCACTGATCAGTGACTGATCATGCACTGATCACGTGACTGATCATGCACTGATCACGTGGCTATCATGCACTGATCACGTGGCTGATCATGCACTGATCACGTAATTGATCATGCACTATCACGTGGCTGATCATGCACTGATCACGTGACTGATCATGCACTGATCACGTGACTGATCATGCACTGATCAGTGGCTATCATGCACTGATCACGTGGCTGATCATGCACTGATCACGTGACTGATCATGCACTGATCACTGGCTATCATGCACTGATCACGTGGCTATCATGCACTGATCACGTGGCTGATCATGCACTGATCACGTGACTGATCATGCACTGATCACGTCTATATCATGCACTGATCACATGACTGATCATGCACTGATCACGTGGATGATCATACACTGATCACGTGACTGATCATGCACTGATCACGTGGCTATCATGCACTGATCACGTGGCTGATCATGCAATGATCACGTAGCTACCATGCACTGGTCACGTGACTGATCATGCACTGATCACGTAATTGATCATGCACTGATCAGTGACTGATCATGCACTGATCACGTGACTGATCATGCACTGATCACGTGACTGATCATGCACTGATCACGTGGCTATCATGCACTGATCACGTGGCTGATCATGCACTGATCACGTAGCTACCATATACTGATCACGTGACTGATCATGCACTGATCACGTGGCTGATCATGCACTGATCACGTGGCTGATCATGCACTGATCACGTGACTGATCATGCACTGATCACGTGACTGATCATGCACTGATCACGTGGCTATCATGCACTGATCACGTGGCTGATCATGCACTGATCACGTGCCTGATCATGCACTGATCACATGACTGATCATGCACTGATCACGTGACTGATCATGCACTGATCACGTGGCTATCATGCACTACTCACGTGGCTGATCATGCAATGATCATGTAGCTACCATGTACTGTCACGTGACTGATCATACACCCATCAGGTGACTGATCATGCACTGATCACGTGCCTGATCATGCACTGATCACGTGACTGATCATGACTGATCACATAGCTATCATGCACTGATCACGTGGCTGATCATGCACTGATCACGTGGCTGATCATGCACTGATACCGTGACTGAGCATGGACTGATCACATGACTATCATGTAGTGATCACGTGACTTAATGGCGCTGATCATGTGACTGATCATGCGCTGATCATGTTTGCTATCATACACTGATCATGTGCCTCTGGAGGCAATAAACAAAGAGCTGAGTAGGCACGAATCAAACAGTCAGCAGGCAATAATCATGGAACTCAGCTGTGAGGAATCATGCTGCTCAGCTGGCAATAATCAAGCAGCTGAGCAGGCAGGAATTACGCAGCACAGCTGGCAATTGTCAAGCAGATGACAGGCAGGAATCGTGCAGCTCAGCTGGCAATTGTCAAGCAGATGAGCAGACAGTAATCACGCAGCTCAGCAGGCCCTGATCACGTGACTGAGCATGCACTGTTCACGTGAATCATGCTGATCAGCTGGCAATGATCATGCAGCTGATCAGGCAGGAATTACACAGCACAGCTGGCAATTGTCAAGCAGATGACAGGCAGGAATCATGCAGCTCAGCTGGCAATTGTCAAGCAGATGAGCAGACAGTAATCACGCAGCTCATCAGGCACTGATCACGTGACTGATCATGCACTGTTCACGTGGCTGATCATACACTGATCACGTGACTGATCATGCACTGATCACGTGGATATCATGCACTGATCACGTGGCTGATCATACACTGATCACGTGTCTGATCATGCACTGATCACGTGGCTGATCATGCACTGCTCACGTAACTGATCATGCACTGATCACGTGGCTATCATGCACTGATCACGTGGCTGATCATGCACTGATCACGTGGCTGATCATGCACTGTCACGTGACTATCATGCACTGATCACGTGGCACTCATGCACTGATCACGTGGCTGATCATACTCTGATCACGTGACTGATCATGCACTGATCACGTGGCTATCATGCACTGATCACGTGGCTGTCATGCAATGATCATGAAGCTATCATATACTGATCACGTGACTGATCATGCACTGATCACGTGGCTGATCATGCACTGATCACGTGACTGATCATGCACTGATCACGTGACTGATCATGCACTGATCACGTGGCTGATCATGCACTGATCACGTGGCTGATCATGCACTGATCACGTGGCTGATCACACTGTATCACGTGACTGATCATGCACTGATCACGTGACTGATCATGCACTGATCACGTGGCTATCATGCACTGATCACGTGGATATCATGCACTGATCACGTGGCTGATCATGCACTGATCACGTGACTGATCATGCACTGATCACGTGGCTGATCATGCACTGATCACGTGACTGATCATGCACTGATCACGTGGCTATCATGCACTGATCACGTGGCTGATCATGCACTGATCACGTGGCTGATCATGCACTGATCACGTGGCTATCATGCACTGATCACGTGACTGATCATGCACTGATCACGTGGCTGATCATGCACTGATCACGTGACTGATCATGCACTGATCACGTGGCTGATCATGCACTGATCACGCAGCTACCATGCACTGATCACATGACTGATCATGCACTGATCACGTAATTGATCATGCACTGATCACGTGGCTTATCATGCATTGATCATGTGACTGATCATGTGCTGATCATGTTTCTGTCATACACTGATCATGTGCCTCTGGAGGCAATGAACAAAGAGCTGAGTAGGCAGGAATCAGTAGGCAATAATCATGGAACTCAGCTCTGAGAAATCATGCTGCTCAGCTGGCAATAATCAAGCAGATGAGCAGGCAGGAATTATGCAGCACAGGTGGCAATTGTCAAGCAGATGACAGGCAGGAATCGTGCAGCTCAGCTGGCAATTGTCAAGCAGATGAGCAGACAGTAATCACGCAGCTCAGCAGGCCCTGATCACGTGACTGAGCATGCACTGTTCACGTGGCTGATCACACACTGATCACGTGACTGATCATGCACTGATCACGTGGCTATCATGCACTGATCACGTGACTGATCATGCACTGATCACGTAATTGTCATGCACTGATCACGTGGCTATCATGCACTGATCACGTGGCTGATCATGCACTGATCACGTGACTGATCATGCACTGATCACGTGGCTATCATGCACTGATCACGTGGCTATCATGCACTGATCACGTGGCTGATCATGCAATGATCACGTAGCTACCATGTACTGGTCACGTGACTGATCATGCACTGATCACGTAATTGATCATGCACTGATCACGTGGCTGATCATGCACTGATCACGTGGCTGATCATACACTGATCACGTGACTGATCATGCACTGATCACGTGGCTGATCATGCACTGATCACGTGACTGATCATGCACTGATCACGTGTCTGATCATGCACTGATCACGTGGCTATCATGCACTGCTCACGTGGCTGATCATGCGATGATCACGCAGCTACCATGTACTGGTCACATGACTGATCATGCACTGATCACGTGACTGATCATGCAGTGATCACGTGGCTATCATGCACTACTCACGTGGCTGATCATGCAATGATCATGTAGCTACCATGTACAGGTCACGTGAATGATCATACACCCATCAGGTGACTGATCATGCACTGATCACGTGGCTATCATGCACTGATCACGAGACTGATCATGCACTGATCACGTCTATATCATGCACTGATCACATGACTGCCCATGCACTGATCACGTGGATGATCATACACTAATCATGTGACAGATCATGCACTGATCACGTGGCTGATCATGCACTGATACCGTGACTGAGCATGGACTGATCACATGACTATCATGTAGTGATCACGTGACTTAATGGCGCTGATCATGTGACTGATCATGCGCTGATCATGTTTGCTATCATACACTGATCATGTGCCTCTGGAGGCAATAAACAAAGAGCTGAGTAGGCACGAATCAAACAGTCAGCAGGCAATAATCATGGAACTCAGCTGTGAGGAATCATGCTGCTCAGCTGGCAATAATCAAGCAGCTGAGCAGGCAGGAATTACGCAGCACAGCTGGCAATTGTCAAGCAGATGACAGGCAGGAATCGTGCAGCTCAGCTGGCAATTGTCAAGCAGATGAGCAGACAGTAATCACGCAGCTCAGCAGGCCCTGATCACGTGACTGAGCATGCACTGTTCACGTGGCTGATCATACACTGATCACGTGATTGATCATGCACTGATCACTTGGATATCATGCACTGATCACGTGGCTGATCATACACTGTTCACGTGTCTGACCATGCACTGATCACGTGGCTGATCATACACTGCTCACGTAACTGATCATGCACTGATCACGTGGCTATCATGCACTGATCACGTGGCTGAACATGCACTGTTCACGTGGCTGATCACACACCTGTCACGTGACATATCATGCACTGATCACGTGGCACTCATGCACTGATCACGTGGCTGATCATACTCTGCTCACGTAACTCATCATGCACACATCACGTGGCTATCATGCACTGCTCACGTGGTCGTCATGGAATGATCACGTAGCTACCATATACTGGTCACGTGACTGATCATGCACAGATCACGTAAATGATCATGCACTGTTCACGTGACTGATCATGTACTGATCACGTGACTGATCATGCACTGATCACGTGGCTATCATGCTCTGCTCACGTGGCTGATCATGCAACGATCACGTAGCAACCATGTACTGGTCACGTGACTGATCATGCACTGATCACGTAATTGATCCTGCACTGATCACGTGGCTCATCATGCACTGATCCGTGGCTGATCACACACGTATCACGTGACTGATCATGCACTGATCACGTGACTATCATGCACTGATCACGTGGCTATCATGCACTGATCACGTGGATATCATGCACTGATCACGTGGCTGATCACACACTATCACGTGACTGATCATGCACTGATCACGTGGCTATCATGCACTGATCACGTGGCTATCATGCACTGATATCATGCACTGATCACGTGGCTGATCACACACGATCACGTGACTGATCATGCACTGATCACGTGGCTGATCATGCACTGATCACGTGACTGATCATGCACTGATCACGTGACTGATCATGCACTGATCACGTGGCTGATCATGCACTGATCACGTGACTGATCATGCACTGATCACGTGACTGATCATGCACTGATCACGTGACTGATCATGCACTGATCACGTAATTGATCATGCACTGATCACGTGGCTGATCATGCACTGATCACGTGACTGATCATGCACTGATCACGTGACTGATCATGCACTGATCAGTGGCTATCATGCACTGATCACGTGGCTGATCATGCACTGATCACGTGACTGATCATGCACTGATCACTGGCTATCATGCACTGATCACGTGGCTATCATGCACTGATCACGTGGCTGATCATGCACTGATCACGTGACTGATCATGCACTGATCACGTCTATATCATGCACTGATCACATGACTGATCATGCACTGATCACGTGGCTGATCATACACTGATCATGTGACTGATCATGCACTGATCACGTGGCTATCATGCACTGATCACGTGGCTGATCATGCACTGATCACGTAGCTACCATGCACTGATCACGTGACTGATCATGCACTGATCACGTAATTGATCATGCACTGATCAGTGACTGATCATGCACTGATCACGTGACTGATCATGCACTGATCACGTGACTGATCATGCACTGATCACGTGGCTATCATGCACTGATCACGTGGCTGATCATGCACTGATCACTAGCTACCATGCACTGATCACGTGACTGATCATGCACTGATCACGTGGCTGATCATGCACTGATCACGTGGCTGATCATGCACTGATCACGTGACTGATCATGCACTGATCACGTGACTGATCATGCACTGATCACGTGGCTATCATGCACTGATCACGTGGCTGATCATGCACTGATCACGTGCCTGATCATGCACTGATCACGTGGCTGATCATGCACTGATCACGTGACTGATCATGCACTGATCACGTGGCTATCATGCACTATCACGTGGCTGATCATGCAATGATCATGTAGCTACCATGTACTGGTCACGTGACTGATCATGCACTGATCAGGTGACTGATCATGCACTGATCACGTGGCTGATCATGCACTGATCACGTGACTGATCATGCACTGATCACGTGGCTGATCATGCACTGATCACGTGGCTATCATGCACTGATCACGTGGCTGATCATGCAATGATCACGTAGCTACCATGTACTGGTCACGTGACTGATCATGCACTGATCACGTAATTGATCATGCACTGATCACGTGGCTGATCATGCACTGATCACGTGGCTGATCACACACGATCACGTGACTGATCATGCACTGATCACGTGACTATCATGCACTGATCACGTGGCTATCATGCACTGATCACGTGGATATCATGCACTGATCACGTGGCTGATCACACACTATCACGTGACTGATCATGCACTGATCACGTGGCTATCATGCACTGATCACGTGGCTATCATGCACTGATATCATGCACTGATCACGTGGCTGATCATGCACGATCACGTGACTGATCATGCACTGATCACGTGGCTGATCATGCACTGATCACGTGACTGATCATGCACTGATCACGTGACTGATCATGCACTGATCACGTGGCTGATCATGCACTGATCACGTGACTGATCATGCACTGATCACGTGACTGATCATGCACTGATCACGTAACTGATCATGCACTGATCACGTGGCTGATCATGCACTGATCACGTGACTGATCATGCACTGATCACGTGACTGATCATGCACTGATCAGTGGCTATCATGCACTGATCACGTGGCTGATCATGCACTGATCACGTGACTGATCATGCACTGATCACGTGGCTATCATGCACTGATCACGTGGCTATCATGCACTGATCACGTGGCTGATCATGCACTGATCACGTGACTGATCATGCACTGATCACGTCTATATCATGCACTGATCACGTGACTGATCATGCACTGATCACGTGGCTGATCATACACTGATCACGTGACTGATCATGCACTGATCACGTGGCTATCATGCACTGATCACGTGGCTGATCATGCAATGATCACGTAGCTACCATGCACTGGTCACGTGACTGATCATGCACTGATCACGTAATTGATCATGCACTGATCACGTGACTGATCATGCACTGATCACGTGACTGATCATGCACTGATCACGTGACTGATCATGCACTGATCACGTGGCTATCATGCACTGATCACGTGGCTGATCATGCACTGATCACGTGCTATCATGCACTGATCACGTGACTGATCATGCACTGATCACGTGACTGATCATGCACTGATCACGTGGCTGATCATGCACTGATCACGTGACTGATCATGCACTGATCACGTGACTGATCATGCACTGATCACGTGGCTATCATGCACTGCTCACGTGGCTGATCATGCATGATCACGCAGCTACCATGTACTGGTCACATGACTGATCATGCACTGATCACGTGACTGATCATGCACTGATCACGTGGCTATCATGCACTACTCACGTGGCTGATCATGCAATGATCATGTAGCTACCATGTACAGGTCACGTGAATGATCATACACCCATCAGGTGACTGATCATGCACTGATCACGTGGCTATCATGCACTGATCACGAGACTGATCATGCACTGATCACGTCTATATCATGCACTGATCACATGACTGCCCATGCACTGATCACGTGGATGATCATACACTAATCATGTGACAGATCATGCACTGATCACGTGGCTGATCATGCACTGATACCGTGACTGAGCATGGACTGATCACATGACTATCATGTAGTGATCACGTGACTTAATGGCGCTGATCATGTGACTGATCATGCGCTGATCATGTTTGCTATCATACACTGATCATGTGCCTCTGGAGGCAATAAACAAAGAGCTGAGTAGGCACGAATCAAACAGTCAGCAGGCAATAATCATGGAACTCAGCTGTGAGGAATCATGCTGCTCAGCTGGCAATAATCAAGCAGCTGAGCAGGCAGGAATTACGCAGCACAGCTGGCAATTGTCAAGCAGATGACAGGCAGGAATCGTGCAGCTCAGCTGGCAATTGTCAAGCAGATGAGCAGACAGTAATCACGCAGCTCAGCAGGCCCTGATCACGTGACTGAGCATGCACTGTTCACGTGGCTGATCATACACTGATCACGTGATTGATCATGCACTGATCACTTGGATATCATGCACTGATCACGTGGCTGATCATACACTGTTCACGTGTCTGACCATGCACTGATCACGTGGCTGATCATACACTGCTCACGTAACTGATCATGCACTGATCACGTGGCTATCATGCACTGATCACGTGGCTGAACATGCACTGTTCACGTGGCTGATCACACACCTGTCACGTGACATATCATGCACTGATCACGTGGCACTCATGCACTGATCACGTGGCTGATCATACTCTGCTCACGTAACTCATCATGCACACATCACGTGGCTATCATGCACTGCTCACGTGGCTCGTCATGGAATGATCACGTAGCTACCATATACTGGTCACGTGACTGATCATGCACAGATCACGTAAATGATCATGCACTGTTCACGTGACTGATCATGTACTGATCACGTGACTGATCATGCACTGATCACGTGGCTATCATGCTCTGCTCACGTGGCTGATCATGCAACGATCACGTAGCAACCATGTACTGGTCACGTGACTGATCATGCACTGATCACGTAATTGATCCTGCACTGATCACGTGGCTCATCATGCACTGATCACGTGGCTGATCACACACGTATCACGTGACTGATCATGCACTGATCACGTGACTATCATGCACTGATCACGTGGCTATCATGCACTGATCACGTGGATATCATGCACTGATCACGTGGCTGATCACACACTATCACGTGACTGATCATGCACTGATCACGTGGCTATCATGCACTGATCACGTGGCTATCATGCACTGATATCATGCACTGATCACGTGGCTGATCACACACGATCACGTGACTGATCATGCACTGATCACGTGGCTGATCATGCACTGATCACGTGACTGATCATGCACTGATCACGTGACTGATCATGCACTGATCACGTGGCTGATCATGCACTGATCACGTGACTGATCATGCACTGATCACGTGACTGATCATGCACTGATCACGTGACTGATCATGCACTGATCACGTAACTGATCATGCACTGATCACGTGACTGATCATGCACTGATCACGTGACTGATCATGCACTGATCACGTGACTGATCATGCACTGATCAGTGGCTATCATGCACTGATCACGTGGCTGATCATGCACTGATCACGTGACTGATCATGCACTGATCACTGGCTATCATGCACTGATCACGTGGCTATCATGCACTGATCACGTGGCTGATCATGCACTGATCACGTGACTGATCATGCACTGATCACGTCTATATCATGCACTGATCACATGACTGATCATGCACTGATCACGTGGCTGATCATACACTGATCATGTGACTGATCATGCACTGATCACGTGGCTATCATGCACTGATCACGTGGCTGATCATGCAATGATCACGTAGCTATCATGTACTGATCACGTGACTGATCATGCACTGATCACGTACTGATCATGCACTGATCAGTGACTGATCATGCACTGATCACGTGACTGATCATGCACTGATCACGTGACTGATCATGCACTGATCACGTGGCTATCATGCACTGATCACGTGGCTGATCATGCAATGATCAGTAACTACCATGCACTGGTCACGTGACTGATCATGCACTGATCACGTGGCTGATCATGCACTGATCACGTGGCTGATCATGCACTGATCACGTGGCTGATCATGCACTGATCACGTAGCTATCATGCACTGATCACGTGACTGATCATGCACTGATCACGTGGCTGATCATGCACTGATCACGTGACTGATCATGCACTGATCACGTGGCTGATCATGCACTGATCACGCAGCTACCATGCACTGGTCACATGACTGATCATGCACTGATCACGTAATTGATCATGCACTGATCACGTGGCTTATCATGCACTGATCATGTGACTGATCATGTGCTGATCATGTGTCTGTCATACACTGATCATGTGCCTCTGGAGGCAATGAACAAAGAGCTGAGTAGGCAGGAATCAGTAGGCAATAATCATGGAACTCAGCTCTGAGAAATCATGCTGCTCAGCTGGCAATAATCAAGTAGATGAGCAGGCAGGAATTATGCAGCACAGGTGGCAATTGTCAAGCAGATGACAGGCAGGAATCGTGCAGCTCAGCTGGCAATTGTCAAGCAGATGAGCAGACAGTAATCACGCAGCTCAGCAGGCCCTGATCACGTGACTGAGCATGCACTGTTCACGTGGCTGATCACACACTGATCACGTGAATGATCATGCACTGATCACGTGGCTATCATGCACTGATCACGTGATTGATCATGCACTGATCACGTAATTGTCATGCACTGATCACGTGGCTATCATGCACTGATCACGTGGCTGATCATGCACTGATCACGTGACTGATCATGCACTGATCACGTGGCTGATCATGCACTGATCACGTGGCTATCATGCACTGATCACGTGGCTGATCATGCACTGATCACGTAGCTATCATGCACTGATCACGTGACTGATCATGCACTGATCACGTAACTGATCATGCACTGATCACGTGGCTGATCATGCACTGATCACGTGGCTGATCATGCACTGATCACGTGACTGATCATGCACTGATCACGTGGCTGATCATGCACTGATCACGTGACTGATCATGCACTGATCACGTGTCTGATCATGCACTGATCACGTGGCTATCATGCACTGCTCACGTGGCTGATCATGCATGATCACGCAGCTACCATGTACTGGTCACATGACTGATCATGCACTGATCACGTGACTGATCATGCAGTGATCACGTGGCTATCATGCACTACTCACGTGGCTGATCATGCAATGATCATGTAGCTACCATGTACAGGTCACGTGAATGATCATACACCCATCAGGTGACTGATCATGCACTGATCACGTGGCTATCATGCACTGATCACGAGACTGATCATGCACTGATCACGTCTATATCATGCACTGATCACATGACTGCCCATGCACTGATCACGTGGATGATCATACACTAATCATGTGACAGATCATGCACTGATCACGTGGCTGATCATGCACTGATACCGTGACTGAGCATGGACTGATCACATGACTATCATGTAGTGATCACGTGACTTAATGGCGCTGATCATGTGACTGATCATGCGCTGATCATGTTTGCTATCATACACTGATCATGTGCCTCTGGAGGCAATAAACAAAGAGCTGAGTAGGCACGAATCAAACAGTCAGCAGGCAATAATCATGGAACTCAGCTGTGAGGAATCATGCTGCTCAGCTGGCAATAATCAAGCAGCTGAGCAGGCAGGAATTACGCAGCACAGCTGGCAATTGTCAAGCAGATGACAGGCAGGAATCGTGCAGCTCAGCTGGCAATTGTCAAGCAGATGAGCAGACAGTAATCACGCAGCTCAGCAGGCCCTGATCACGTGACTGAGCATGCACTGTTCACGTGGCTGATCATACACTGATCACGTGATTGATCATGCACTGATCACTTGGATATCATGCACTGATCACGTGGCTGATCATACACTGTTCACGTGTCTGACCATGCACTGATCACGTGGCTGATCATACACTGCTCACGTAACTGATCATGCACTGATCACGTGGCTATCATGCACTGATCACGTGGCTGAACATGCACTGTTCACGTGGCTGATCACACACCTGTCACGTGACATATCATGCACTGATCACGTGGCACTCATGCACTGATCACGTGGCTGATCATACTCTGCTCACGTAACTCATCATGCACACATCACGTGGCTATCATGCACTGCTCACGTGGCTCGTCATGGAATGATCACGTAGCTACCATATACTGGTCACGTGACTGATCATGCACAGATCACGTAAATGATCATGCACTGTTCACGTGACTGATCATGTACTGATCACGTGACTGATCATGCACTGATCACGTGGCTATCATGCTCTGCTCACGTGGCTGATCATGCAACGATCACGTAGCAACCATGTACTGGTCACGTGACTGATCATGCACTGATCACGTAATTGATCCTGCACTGATCACGTGGCTCATCATGCACTGATCACGTGGCTGATCACACTGTATCACGTGACTGATCATGCATGATCACGTGACTATCATGCACTGATCACGTGGCTATCATGCACTGATCACGTGGATATCATGCACTGATCACGTGGCTGATCACACACGTATCACGTGACTGATCATGCACTGATCACGTGGCTATCATGCACTGATCACGTGGCTATCATGCACTGATATCATGCACTGATCACGTGGCTGATCACACACGATCACGTGACTGATCATGCACTGATCACGTGGCTGATCATGCACTGATCACGTGACTGATCATGCACTGATCACGTGACTGATCATGCACTGATCACGTGGCTGATCATGCACTGATCACGTGACTGATCATGCACTGATCACGTGACTGATCATGCACTGATCACGTGACTGATCATGCACTGATCACGTAATTGATCATGCACTGATCACGTGGCTGATCATGCACTGATCACGTGACTGATCATGCACTGATCACGTGACTGATCATGCACTGATCAGTGGCTATCATGCACTGATCACGTGGCTGATCATGCACTGATCACGTGACTGATCATGCACTGATCACTGGCTATCATGCACTGATCACGTGGCTATCATGCACTGATCACGTGGCTGATCATACACTGATCACGAGACTGATCATGCACTGATCACGTCTATATCATGCACTGATCACATGACTGATCATGCACTGATCACGTGCATGATCATACACTGATCATGTGACAGATCATGCACTGATCACGTGGCTATCATGCACTGATCACGTGGCTGATCATGCAATGATCACGTAGCTACCATGTACTGATCACGTGACTGATCATGCACTGATCACGTAATTGATCATGCACTGATCAGTGACTGATCATGCACTGATCACGTGAGTGATCATGCACTGATCACGTGACTGATCATGCACTGATCACGTGGCTATCATGCACTGATCACGTGGCTGATCATGCAATGATCACGTAGCTACCATATACTGATCACGTGACTGATCATGCACTGATCACGTGGCTGATCATGCACTGATCACGTGGCTGATCATGCACTGATCACGTGACTGATCATGCACTGATCACGTGACTGATCATGCACTGATCACGTGGCTATCATGCACTGATCACGTGGCTGATCATGCACTGATCACGTGCCTGATCATGCACTGATCACATGGCTGATCATGCACTGATCACGTGACTGATCATGCACTGATCACGTGGCTATCATGCACTACTCACGTGGCTGATCATGCAATGATCATGTAGCTACCATGTACTGGTCACGTGACTGATCATACACCCATCAGGTGACTGATCATGCACTGATCACGTGCCTGATCATGCACTGATCACGTGACTGATCATGCACTGATCACATAGCTATCATGCACTGATCACGTGGCTGATCATGCACTGATCACGTGGCTGATCATGCACTGATACCGTGACTGAGCATGGACTGATCACATGACTATCATGTGTGATCACGTGACTTAATGGCGCTGATCATGTGACTGATCATGCGCTGATCATGTTTGCTATCATACACTGATCATGTGCCTCTGGAGGCAATAAACAAAGAGCTGAGTAGGCACGAATCAAACAGTCAGCAGGCAATAATCATGGAACTCAGCTGTGAGGAATCATGCTGCTCAGCTGGCAATAATCAAGCAGCTGAGCAGGCAGGAATTACGCAGCACAGCTGGCAATTGTCAAGCAGATGACAGGCAGGAATCGTGCAGCTCAGCTGGCAATTGTCAAGCAGATGAGCAGACAGTAATCACGCAGCTCAGCAGGCCCTGATCACGTGACTGAGCATGCACTATTCACGTGAATCATGCTGCTCAGCTGGCAATAATCAAGCAGCTGAGCAGGCAGGAATTACACAGCACAGCTGGCAATTGTCAAGCAGATGACAGGCAGGAATCGTGCAGCTCAGCTGGCAATTGTCAAGCAGATGAGCAGACAGTAATCACGCAGCTCAGCAGGCCCTGATCACGTGACTGAGCATGCACTGTTCACGTGGCTGATCATACACTGATCACGTGATTGATCATGCACTGATCACTTGGATATCATGCACTGATCACGTGGCTGATCATACACTGTTCACGTGTCTGACCATGCACTGATCACGTGGCTGATCATACACTGCTCACGTACTGATCATGCACTGATCACGTGGCTATCATGCACTGATCACGTGGCTGAACATGCACTGTTCACGTGGCTGATCACACACTGTCACGTGACATATCATGCACTGATCACGTGGCACTCATGCACTGATCACGTGGCTGATCATACTCTGCTCACGTAACTGATCATGCACACATCACGTGGCTATCATGCACTGCTCACGTGGCTCGTCATGGAATGATCACGTAGCTACCATATACTGGTCACGTGACTGATCATGCACTGATCACGTAAATGATCATGCACTGTTCACGTGACTGATCATGTACTGATCACGTGACTGATCATGCACTGATCACGTGGCTATCATGCACTGCTCACGTGGCTGATCATGCAACGATCACGTAGCAACCATGTACTGGTCACGTGACTGATCATGCACTGATCACGTAATTGATCATGCACTGATCACGTGGCTCATCATGCACTGATCACGTGGCTGATCACACTGTATCACGTGACTGATCATGCACTGATCACGTGACTATCATGCACTGATCACGTGGCTATCATGCACTGATCACGTGGATATCATGCACTGATCACGTGGCTGATCACACACGATCACGTGACTGATCATGCACTGATCACGTGGCTATCATGCACTGATCACGTGGCTATCATGCACTGATATCATGCACTGGTCACGTGGCTGATCATGCACTGATCACGTGACTGATCATGCACTGATCACGTGGCTATCATGCACTACTCACGTGGCTGATCATGCAATGATCATGTAGCTACCATGTACTGGTCACGTGACTGATCATACACCCATCAGGTGACTGATCATGCACTGATCACGTGGCTATCATGCACTGATCACGTGGCTGATCATGCACTGATCACGTGCCTGATCATGCACTGATCACGTGACTGATCATGCACTGATCACGTGGCTATCATGCACTGATCACGTGGCTGATCATGCACTGATCACGTGGCTGATCATGCACTGATACCGTGACTGAGCATGGACTGATCACATGACTATCATGTAGTGATCACGTGACTTAATGGCGCTGATCATGTGACTGATCATGCGCTGATCATGTTTGCTATCATACACTGATCATGTGCCTCTGGAGGCAATAAACAAAGAGCTGAGTAGGCACGAATCAAACAGTCAGCAGGCAATAATCATGGAACTCAGGTGTGAGGAATCATGCTGCTCAGCTGGCAATAATCAAGCAGCTGAGCAGGCAGGAATTACGCAGCACAGCTGGCAATTGTCAAGCAGATGACAGGCAGGAATCGTGCAGCTCAGCTGGCAATTGTCAAGCAGATGAGCAGACAGTAATCACGCAGCTCAGCAGGCCCTGATCACGTGACTGAGCATGCACTGTTCACGTGGCTGATCATACACTGATCACGTGACTGATCATGCACTGATCACTGGCTATCATGCACTGATCACTGGCTGATCATGCACTGATCACGTGGCTGATCATACACTGATCACGTGACTGATCATGCACTGATCACGTCTATATCATGCACTGATCACGTGACTGATCATGCACTGATCACGTGGCTGATCATGCACTGATCACGTGACTGATCATGCACTGATCACGTGGCTATCATGCACTGATCACGTGGCTGATCATGCACTGATCACGTAGCTATCATGCACTGATCACGTGACTGATCATGCACTGATCACGTGGCTGATCATGCACTGATCACGTGACTGATCATGCACTGTTCACGTGACTGATCATGCACTGATCACGTGACTGATCATGCACTGATCACGTGGCTATCATGCACTACTCACGTGGCTGATCATGCAATGATCATGTAGCTACCATGTACTGGTCACGTGACTGATCATACACCCATCAGGTGACTGATCATGCACTGATCACGTGGCTATCATGCACTGATCACGTGACTGATCATGCACTGATCACGTGCCTGATCATGCACTGATCACGTGACTGATCATGCACTGATCACGTGGCTATCATGCACTGATCACGTGGCTGATCATGCACTGATCACGTGGCTGATCATGCACTGATACCGTGACTGAGCATGGACTGATCACATGACTATCATGTAGTGATCACGTGACTTAATGGCGCTGATCATGTGACTGATCATGCGCTGATCATGTTTGCTATCATACACTGATCATGTGCCTCTGGAGGCAATAAACAAAGAGCTGAGTAGGCACGAATCAAACAGTCAGCAGGCAATAATCATGGAACTCAGGTGTGAGGAATCATGCTGCTCAGCTGGCAATAATCAAGCAGCTGAGCAGGCAGGAATTACGCAGCACAGCTGGCAATTGTCAAGCAGATGACAGGCAGGAATCGTGCAGCTCAGCTGGCAATTGTCAAGCAGATGAGCAGACAGTAATCACGCAGCTCAGCAGGCCCTGATCACGTGACTGAGCATGCACTGTTCACGTGGCTGATCATACACTGATCACGTGACTGATCATGCACTGATCACGTGGCTATCATGCACTGATCACGTGGCTGATCATACACTGATCACGTGACTGATCATGCACTGATCACGTGGCTATCATGCACTGATCACGTGGCTGATCATGCACTGATCACGTGGCTGATCATGCACTGATCACGTGGCTGATCATGCACTGATCACGTGACTGATCATGCACTGATCACGTGGCTGATCATGCACTGATCACGTGGCTATCATGCACTGATCACGTGGCTGATCATGCACTGATCACGTGACTGATCATGCACTGATCACTGGCTATCATGCACTGATCACTGGCTATCATGCACTGATCACGTGGCTGATCATGCACTGATCACGTGACTGATCATGCACTGATCACGTCTATATCATGCACTGATCACGTGACTGATCATGCACTGATCACGTGGATGATCATACACTGATCATGTGACTGATCATGCACTGATCACGTGGCTATCATGCACTGATCACGTGGCTGATCATGCAATGATCACGTAGCTACCATGTACTGGTCACGTGACTGATCATGCACTGATCACGTAATTGATCATGCACTGATCACGTGACTGATCATGCACTGATCACGTGACTGATCATGCACTGATCACGTGACTGATCATGCACTGATCACGTGGCTATCATGCACTGATCACGTGGCTGATCATGCACTGATCACGTAGCTACCATGCACTGGTCACGTGACTGATCATGCACTGATCACGTGACTGATCATGCACTGATCACGTGGCTATCATGCACTGATCACGTGGCTGATCATGCACTGATCACGTGACTGATCATGCACTGATCACGTGACTGATCATGCACTGATCACGTGGCTATCATGCACTGATCACGTGGCTGATCATGCACTGATCACGTGGCTGATCATGCACTGATCACGTGACTGATCATGCACTGATCACGTGACTATCATGCACTGATCACGTGACTTCATGCACTGATCACGTGACTGATCATGCACTGATCACTGGCTATCATGCACTGATCACTGGCTATCATGCACTGATCACGTGGCTGATCATGCACTGATCACGTGACTGATCATGCACTGATCACGTCTATATCATGCACTGATCACATGACTGATCATGCACTGATCACGTGGATGATCATGCACTGATCATGTGACTGATCATGCACTGATCACGTGGCTATCATGCACTGATCACGTGGCTGATCATGCACTGATCACGTAGCTATCATGCACTGATCACGTGACTGATCATGCACTGATCACGTGACTGATCATGCACTGATCACGTGGCTATCATGCACTGCTCACGTGGCTGATCATGCACTGATCACGTAGCTACCATGTACTGGTCACGTGACTGATCATGCACTGATCACGTGGCTGATCATGCACTGATCACGTGGCTGATCATGCACTGATCACGTGGCTGATCATGCACTGATCACGTGACTGATCATGCACTGATCACGTGACTGATCATGCACTGATCACGTGACTGATCATGCACTGATCACCTGCCTGATCATGCACTGATCACGTGACTGATCATGCACTGATCACATGGCTATCATGCACTGATCACGTGGCTGATCATGCACTGATCACGTGGCTGATCATGCACTGATACCGTGACTGAGCATGGACTGATCACATGACTATCATGTAGTGATCACGTGACTTAATGGCGCTGATCATGTGACTGATCATGCACTGATCATGTTTGCTATCATACACTGATCATGTGCCTCTGGAGGCAATAAACAAAGAGCTGAGTAGGCACGAATCATACAGTCAGCAGGCAATAATCATGGAACTCAGCTGTGAGGAATCATGCTGCTCAGCTGGCAATAATCAAGCAGCTGAGCAGGCAGGAATTACGCAGCACAGCTGGCAATTGTCAAGCAGATGACAGGCAGGAATCGTGCAGCTCAGCTGGCAATTGTCAAGCAGATGAGCAGACAGTAATCACGCAGCTCAGCAGGCCCTGATCACGTGACTGAGCATGCACTGTTCACGTGGCTGATCATACACTGATCACGTGATGATCATGCACTGATCACTTGGATATCATGCACTGATCACGTGGCTGATCATACACTGTTCACGTGTCTGACCATGCACTGATCACGTGGCTGATCATACACTGCTCACGTAACTGATCATGCACTGATCACGTGGCTATCATGCACTGATCACGTGGCTGAACATGCACTGTTCACGTGGCTGATCACACACCTGTCACGTGACATATCATGCACTGATCACGTGGCACTCATGCACTGATCACGTGGCTGATCATACTCTGCTCACGTAACTCATCATGCACACATCACGTGGCTATCATGCACTGCTCACGTGGCTCGTCATGGAATGATCACGTAGCTACCATATACTGGTCACGTGACTGATCATGCACAGATCACGTAAATGATCATGCACTGTTCACGTGACTGATCATGTACTGATCACGTGACTGATCATGCACTGATCACGTGGCTATCATGCTCTGCTCACGTGGCTGATCATGCAACGATCACGTAGCAACCATGTACTGGTCACGTGACTGATCATGCACTGATCACGTAATTGATCCTGCACTGATCACGTGGCTCATCATGCACTGATCACGTGGCTGATCACACATGTATCACGTGACTGATCATGCACTGATCACGTGGCTATCATGCACTGATCACGTGGCTATCATGCACTGATCACGTGGATATCATGCACTGATCACGTGGCTGATCACACACGTATCACATGACTGATCATGCACTGATCACGTGGCTATCATGCACTGATCACGTGGCTATCATGCACTGATCACGTGGCTGATCATGCAATGATCACGTAGCTATCATGCACTGATCACGTGACTGATCATGCACTGATCACGTGGCTGATCATGCACTGATCACGTGGCTGATCATGCACTGATCACGTGACTGATCATGCACTGATCACGTGACTGATCATGCACTGATCACGTGGCTATCATGCACTGATCACGTGGCTGATCATGCACTGATCACGTAGCTACCATGCACTGATCAGTGACTGATCATGCACTGATCACGTGACTGATCATGCACTGATCACGTGGCTATCATGCACTGATCACGTGGCTGATCATGCACTGATCACGTGACTGATCATGCACTGATCACGTGACTGATCATGCACTGATCACGTGGCTATCATGCACTGATCACGTGGCTGATCATGCACTGATCACGTGGCTGATCATGCACTGATCACGTGACTGATCATGCACTGATCACGTGACTATCATGCACTGATCACGTGGCTATCATGCACTATCACGTGGCTGATCATGCAATGATCATGTAGCTACCATGTACTGGTCACGTGACTGATCATGCACTGATCACGTGACTGATCATGCACTGATCACGTGGCTATCATGCACTGATCACGTGACTGATCATGCACTGATCACGTCTATATCATGCACTGATCACGTGACTGATCATGCACTGATCACGTGGCTGATCATGCACTGATCACGTGACTGATCATGCACTGATCACGTGGCTGATCATGCACTGATCACGTGACTGATCATGCACTGATCACGTGACTGATCATGCACTGATCACGTGGCTATCATGCACTACTCACGTGGCTGATCATGCAATGATCATGTAGCTACCATGTACTGGTCACGTGACTGATCATACACCCATCAGGTGACTGATCATGCACTGATCACGTGGCTATCATGCACTGATCACGTGGCTGATCATGCACTGATCACGTGCCTGATCATGCACTGATCACGTGACTGATCATGCACTGATCACGTGGCTATCATGAACTGATCACGTGGCTGATCATGCACTGATCACGTGGCTGATCATGCACTGATACCGTGACTGAGCATGGACTGATCACATGACTATCATGTAGTGATCACGTGACTTAATGGCGCTGATCATGTGACTGATCATGCGCTGATCATGTTTGCTATCATACACTGATCATGTGCCTCTGGAGGCAATAAACAAAGAGCTGAGTAGGCACGAATCAAACAGTCAGCAGGCAATAATCATGGAACTCAGCTGTGAGGAATCATGCTGCTCAGCTGGCAATAATCAAGCAGCTGAGCAGGCAGGAATTACGCAGCACAGCTGGCAATTGTCAAGCAGATGACAGGCAGGAATCGTGCAGCTCAGCTGGCAATTGTCAAGCAGATGAGCAGACAGTAATCACGCAGCTCAGCAGGCCCTGATCACGTGACTGAGCATGCACTGTTCACGTGGCTGATCATACACTGATCACGTGATGATCATGCACTGATCACTTGGATATCATGCACTGATCACGTGGCTGATCATACACTGTTCACGTGTCTGACCATGCACTGATCACGTGGCTGATCATACACTGCTCACGTAACTGATCATGCACTGATCACGTGGCTATCATGCACTGATCACGTGGCTGAACATGCACTGTTCACGTGGCTGATCACACACCTGTCACGTGACATATCATGCACTGATCACGTGGCACTCATGCACTGATCACGTGGCTGATCATACTCTGCTCACGTAACTGATCATGCACACATCACGTGGCTATCATGCACTGCTCACGTGGCTCATGGAATGATCACGTAGCTACCATATACTGGTCACGTGACTGATCATGCACTGATCACGTAAATGATCATGCACTGTTCACGTGACTGATCATGTACTGATCACGTGACTGATCATGCACTGATCACGTGGCTATCATGCACTGCTCACGTGGCTGATCATGCAATGATCACGTAGCAACCATGTACTGGTCACGTGACTGATCATGCACTGATCACGTAATTGATCATGCACTGATCACGTGGCTCATCATGCACTGATCACGTGGCTGATCACACATGTATCACGTGACTGATCATGCACTGATCACGTGGCTCTCATGCACTGATCACGTGGCTATCATGCACTGATCACGTGGATATCATGCACTGATCACGTGGCTGATCACACACGTATCACATGACTGATCATGCACTGATCACGTGGCTATCATGCACTGATCACGTGGCTATCATGCACTGATCACGTGGCTGATCATGCAATGATCACGTAGCTATCATGCACTGATCACGTGACTGATCATGCACTGATCACGTGGCTGATCATGCACTGATCACGTGGCTGATCATGCACTGATCACGTGACTGATCATGCACTGATCACGTGACTGATCATGCACTGATCACGTGGCTATCATGCACTGATCACGTGGCTGATCATGCACTGATCACGTAGCTACCATGCACTGATCACGTGACTGATCATGCACTGATCACGTGACTGATCATGCACTGATCACGTGGCTATCATGCACTGATCACGTGGCTGATCATGCACTGATCACGTGACTGATCATGCACTGATCACGTGACTGATCATGCACTGATCACGTGGCTATCATGCACTGATCACGTGGCTGATCATGCACTGATCACGTGGCTGATCATGCACTGATCACGTGACTGATCATGCACTGATCACGTGACTGATCATGCACTGATCACGTGGCTATCATGCACTGATCACGTGGCTGATCATGCACTGATCATGTAGCTACCATGTACTGGTCACGTGACTGATCATGCACTGATCACGTGACTGATCATGCACTGATCACGTGGCTATCATGCACTGATCACGTGACTGATCATGCACTGATCACGTCTATATCATGCACTGATCACGTGACTGATCATGCACTGATCACGTGGCTGATCATGCACTATCATGTGACTGATCATGCACTGATCACGTGGCTGATCATGCACTGATCACGTGACTGATCATGCACTGATCACGTGACTGATCATGCACTGATCACGTGGCTATCATGCACTACTCACGTGGCTGATCATGCAATGATCATGTAGCTACCATGTACTGGTCACGTGACTGATCATACACCCATCAGGTGACTGATCATGCACTGATCACGTGGCTATCATGCACTGATCACGTGGCTGATCATGCACTGATCACCTGCCTGGTCATGCACTGATCACGTGACTGATCATGCACTGATCACGTGGCTATCATGAACTGATCACGTGGCTGATCATGCACTGATCACGTGGCTGATCATGCACTGATACCGTGACTGAGCATGGACTGATCACATGACTATCATGTAGTGATCACGTGACTTAATGGCGCTGATCATGTGACTGATCATGCGCTGATCATGTTTGCTATCATACACTGATCATGTGCCTCTGGAGGCAATAAACAAAGAGCTGAGTAGGCACGAATCAAACAGTCAGCAGGCAATAATCATGGAACTCAGGTGTGAGGAATCATGCTGCTCAGCTGGCAATAATCAAGCAGCTGAGCAGGCAGGAATTACGCAGCACAGCTGATAATTGTCAAGCAGATGACAGGCAGGAATCGTGCAGCTCAGCTGGCAATTGTCAAGCAGATGAGCAGACAGTAATCACGCAGCTCAGCAGGCCCAGATCACGTGACTGAGCATGCACTGTTCACGTGGCTGATCATACACTGATCACGTGACTGATCATGCACTGATCACGTGGCTATCATGCACTGATCACGTGGCTGATCATACACTGTTCACGTGTCTGACCATGCACTGATCACGTGGCTGATCATACACTGCTCACGTAACTGATCATGCACTGATCACGTGGCTGATCATGCACTGATCAGTGGCTATCATGCACTGATCACGTGGCTGATCATACACTGATCACGTGACTGATCATGCACTGATCACTGGCTATCATGCACTCATCACTGGCTATCATGCACTGATCACGTGGCTGATCATGCACTGATCACGTGACTGATCATGCACTGATCACGTCTATATCATGCACTGATCACATGACTGATCATGCACTGATCACGGGATGATCATACACTGATCATGTGACTGATCATGCACTGATCACGTGGCTATCATGCACTGCTCACGTGGCTGATCATGCAATGATCACGTAGCTACCATGTACTGGTCACGTGACTGATCATGCACTGATCACGTAATTGATCATGCACTGATCACGTGACTGATCATGCACTGATCACGTGACTGATCATGCACTGATCACGTGACTGATCATGCACTGATCACGTGGCTATCATGCACTGATCACGTGGCTGATCATGCACTGATCACGTAGCTACCATGTACTGGTCACGTGACTGATCATGCACTGATCACGTGACTGATCATGCACTGATCACGTGGCTGATCATGCACTGATCACGTGGCTATCATGCACTGATCACGTGACTGATCATGCACTGATCACGTAATTGATCATGCACTGATCACGTGACTGATCATGCACTGATCACGTGACTGATCATGCACTGATCACGTGACTGATCATGCACTGATCACGTGCCTGATCATGCACTGATCACGTGACTGATCATGCACTGATCACATAGCTATCATGAACTGATCACGTGGCTGATCATGCACTGATCACGTGGCTGATCATGCACTGATACCGTGACTGAGCATGGACTGATCACATGACTATCATGTAGTGATCACGTGACTTAATGGCGCTGATCATGTGACTGATCATGCACTGATCATGTTTGCTATCATACACTGATCATGTGCCTCTGGAGGCAATAAACAAAGAGCTGAGTAGGCACGAATCATACAGTCAGCAGGCAATAATCATGGAACTCAGCTGTGAGGAATCATGCTGCTCAGCTGGCAATAATCAAGCAGCTGAGCAGGCAGGAATTACGCAGCACAGCTGGCAATTGTCAAGCAGATGACAGGCAGGAATCGTGCAGCTCAGCTGGCAATTGTCAAGCAGATGAGCAGACAGTAATCACGCAGCTCAGCAGGCCCTGATCACGTGACTGAGCATGCACTGTTCACGTGGCTGATCATACACTGATCACGTGATGATCATGCACTGATCACTTGGATATCATGCACTGATCACGTGGCTGATCATGCACTGTTCACGTGGCTGATCACACACTGATCACGTGACTATCATGCACTGATCACGTGGCACTCATGCACTGATCACGTGGCTGATCATACACTGATCACGTAACTGATCATGCACTGATCACGTGGCTATCATGCACTGCTCACGTGGCTGTCATGGAATGATCACGTAGCTACCATATACTGGTCACGTGACTGATCATGCACTGATCACGTAAATGATCATGCACTGATCACGTGACTGATCATGCACTGATCACGTGACTGATCATGCACTGATCACGTGGCTATCATGCACTGCTCACGTGGCTGATCATGCAACGATCACGTAGCAACCATGTACTGGTCACGTGACTGATCATGCACTGATCACGTAATTGATCATGCACTGATCACGTGGCTCATCATGCACTGATCACGTGGCTGATCACACATGATCACGTGACTGATCATGCACTGATCACGTGGCTATCATGCACTGATCACGTGGCTATCATGCACTGATCACGTGGCTGATCACACACGATCACGTGACTGATCATGCACTGATCACGTGGCTATCATGCACTGATCACGTGGCTATCATGCACTGATCACGTGGCTGATCATGCAATGATCACGTAGCTACCATGCACTGATCACGTGACTGATCATGCACTGATCACGTAATTGATCATGCACTGATCACGTGACTGATCATGCACTGATCACGTGACTGATCATGCACTGATCACGTGGCTGATCATGCACTGATCAGTGGCTATCATGCACTGATCACGTGGCTGATCATGCACTGATCACGTGACTGATCATGCACTGATCACTGGCTATCATGCACTGATCACTGGCTATCATGCACTGATCACGTGGCTGATCATGCACTGATCACGTGACTGATCATGCACTGATCACGTCTATATCATGCACTGATCACATGACTGATCATGCACTGATCACGTGGATGATCATGCACTGATCATGTGACTGATCATGCACTGATCACGTGGCTATCATGCACTGATCACGTGGCTGATCATGCAATGATCACGTAGCTACCATGTACTGATCACGTGACTGATCATGCACTGATCACGTAATTGATCATGCACTGATCACGTGACTGATCATGCACTGATCACGTGACTGATCATGCACTGATCACGTGACTGATCATGCACTGATCACGTGGCTATCATGCACTGATCACGTGGCTGATCATGCACTGATCACGTAGCTACCATGCACTGGTCACGTGACTGATCATGCACTGATCACGTGACTGATCATGCACTGATCACGTGGCTGATCATGCACTGATCACGTGGCTGATCATGCACTGATCACGTGACTGATCATGCACTGATCACGTGACTGATCATGCACTGATCACGTGACTGATCATGCACTGATCACGTGCCTGATCATGCACTGATCACGTGACTGATCATGCACTGATCACATAGCTATCATGAACTGATCACGTGGCTGATCATGCACTGATCACGTGGCTGATCATGCACTGATACCGTGACTGAGCATGGACTGATCACATGACTATCATGTAGTGATCACGTGACTTAATGGCGCTGATCATGTGACTGATCATGCGCTGATCATGTTTGCTATCATACACTGATCATGTGCCTCTGGAGGCAATAAACAAAGAGCTGAGTAGGCACGAATCAAACAGTCAGCAGGCAATAATCATGGAACTCAGGTGTGAGGAATCATGCTGCTCAGCTGGCAATAATCAAGCAGCTGAGCAGGCAGGAATTACGCAGCACAGCTGATAATTGTCAAGCAGATGACAGGCAGGAATCGTGCAGCTCAGCTGGCAATTGTCAAGCAGATGAGCAGACAGTAATCACGCAGCTCAGCAGGCCCTGATCACGTGACTGAGCATGCACTGTTCACGTGGCTGATCATACACTGATCACGTGACTGATCATGCACTGATCACGTGGCTATCATGCACTGATCACGTGGCTGATCATACACTGTTCACGTGACTGATCATGCACTGATCACGTGGCTGATCATGCACTGATCACGTGGCTATCATGCACTGATCACGTGGCTGATCATGCACTGATCACGTGACTGATCATGCACTGATCACTGGCTATCATGCACTGATTCACTGGCTATCATGCACTGATCACGTGGCTGATCATGCACTGATCACGTGACTGATCATGCACTGATCACGTCTATATCATGCACTGATCACATGACTGATCATGCACTGATCACGTGGATGATCATACACTGATCATGTGACTGATCATGCACTGATCACGTGGCTATCATGCACTGATCACGTGGCTGATCATGCACTGATCACGTAGCTACCATGTACTGATCACGTGACTGATCATGCACTGATCACGTAATTGATCATGCACTGATCACGTGACTGATCATGCACTGATCACGTGACTGATCATGCACTGATCACGTGACTGATCATGCACTGATCACGTGGCTATCATGCACTGCTCACGTGGCTGATCATGCAATGATCACGTAGCTACCATGCACTGGTCACGTGACTGATCATGCACTGATCACGTGACTGATCATGCACTGATCACGTGGCTGATCATGCACTGATCACGTGGCTGATCATGCACTGATCACGTGACTGATCATGCACTGATCACGTGACTGATCATGCACTGATCACGTGACTGATCATGCACTGATCACGTGCCTGATCATGCACTGATCACGTGACTGATCATGCACTGATCACGTAGCTATCATGCACTGATCACGTGGCTGATCATGCACTGATCACGTGGCTGATCATGCACTGATACCGTGACTGAGCATGGACTGATCACATGACTATCATGTAGTGATCACGTGACTTAATGGCGCTGATCATGTGACTGATCATGCACTGATCATGTTTGCTATCATACACTGATCATGTGCCTCTGGAGGCAATAAACAAAGAGCTGAGTAGGCACGAATCAAACAGTCAGCAGGCAATAATCATGGAACTCAGCTGTGAGGAATCATGCTGCTCAGCTGGCAATAATCAAGCAGCTGAGCAGGCAGGAATTACGCAGCACAGCTGGCAATTGTCAAGCAGATGACAGGCAGGAATCGTGCAGCTCAGCTGGCAATTGTCAAGCAGATGAGCAGACAGTAATCACGCAGCTCAGCAGGCCCTGATCACGTGACTGAGCATGCACTGTTCACGTGGCTGATCATACACTGATCACGTGACTGATCATGCACTGATCACGTGGCTATCATGCACTGATCACGTGGCTGATCATACACTGATCACGTGACTGATCATGCACTGATCACGTGGCTGATCATGCACTGATCACGTGGCTGATCATGCACTGATCACGTGGCTGATCATGCACTGATCACGTGACTGATCATGCACTGATCACGTGGCTATCATGCACTGATCACTGGCTATCATGCACTGATCACGTGGCTGATCATGCACTGATCACGTGACTGATCATGCACTGATCACGTCTATATCATGCACTGATCACGTGACTGATCATGCACTGATCACGTGGCTGATCATACACTGATCACGTGACTGATCATGCACTGATCACGTGGCTATCATGCACTGATCACGTGGCTGATCATGCACTGATCACGTGGCTGATCATGCACTGATCACGTGACTGATCATGCACTGATCACGTGGCATCATGCACTGATCACGTGGCTGATCATACACTGATCACGTGACTGATCATGCACTGATCACGTGGCTATCATGCACTGATCACGTGGCTGTCATGCAATGATCACGTAGCTACCATATACTGGTCACGTGACTGATCATGCACTGATCACGTAAATGATCATGCACTGATCACGTGACTGATCATGCACTGATCACGTGACTGATCATGCACTGATCACGTGGCTATCATGCACTGATCACGTGGCTGATCATGCAACGATCACGTAGCTACCATGTACTGGTCACGTGACTGATCATGCACTGATCACGTAATTGATCATGCACTGATCACGTGGCTGATCATGCACTGATCACGTGGCTGATCACACATGATCACGTGACTGATCATGCACTGATCACGTGGCTATCATGCACTGATCACGTGGCTATCATGCACTGATCACGTGGCTGATCACACACTGATCACGTGACTGATCATGCACTGATCACGTGGCTATCATGCACTGATCACGTGGCTATCATGCACTGATCACGTGGCTGATCATGCAATGATCACGTAGCTATCATGCACTGATCACGTGACTGATCATGCACTGATCACGTGACTGATCATGCACTGATCACGTGACTGATCATGCACTGATCACGTGACTGATCATGCACTGATCACGTGGCTGATCATGCACTGATCACGTGGCTATCATGCACTGATCACGTGGCTGATCATGCACTGATCACGTGACTGATCATGCACTGATCACTGGCTATCATGCACTGATCACTGGCTATCATGCACTGATCACGTGGCTGATCATGCACTGATCACGTGACTGATCATGCACTGATCACGTCTATATCATGCACTGATCACGTGACTGATCATGCACTGATCACGTGGATGATCATGCACTGATCATGTGACTGATCATGCACTGATCACGTGGCTATCATGCACTGATCACGTGGCTGATCATGCACTGATCACGTAGCTACCATGCACTGGTCACGTGACTGATCATGCACTGATCACGTGACTGATCATGCACTGATCACGTGGCTATCATGCACTGCTCACGTGGCTGATCATGCAATGATCACGTAGCTACCATGTACTGGTCACGTGACTGATCATGCACTGATCACGTGACTGATCATGCACTGATCACGTGGCTGATCATGCACTGATCACGTGCCTGATCATGCACTGATCACGTGACTGATCATGCACTGATCACATGGCTATCATGAACTGATCACGTGGCTGATCATGCACTGATCACGTGGCTGATCATGCACTGATACCGTGACTGAGCATGGACTGATCACATGACTATCATGTAGTGATCACGTGACTTAATGGCGCTGATCATGTGACTGATCATGCACTGATCATGTTTGCTATCATACACTGATCATGTGCCTCTGGAGGCAATAAACAAAGAGCTGAGTAGGCACGAATCAAACAGTCAGCAGGCAATAATCATGGAACTCAGCTGTGAGGAATCATGCTGCTCAGCTGGCAATAATCAAGCAGCTGAGCAGGCAGGAATTACGCAGCACAGCTGGCAATTGTCAAGCAGATGACAGGCAGGAATCGTGCAGCTCAGCTGGCAATTGTCAAGCAGATGAGCAGACAGTAATCACGCAGCTCAGCAGGCCCTGATCACGTGACTGAGCATGCACTGTTCACGTGGCTGATCATACACTGATCACGTGATGATCATGCACTGATCACTTGGATATCATGCACTGATCACGTGGCTGATCATACACTGTTCACGTGTCTGACCATGCACTGATCACGTGGCTGATCATACACTGCTCACGTAACTGATCATGCACTGATCACGTGGCTATCATGCACTGATCACGTGGCTGATCATGCACTGATCACGTGGCTATCATGCACTGATCACGTGACTGATCATGCACTGATCACGTGGCTGATCATGCACTGATCACGTGGCTGATCATGCACTGATCACGTGGCTGATCACACATGATCACGTGACTGATCATGCACTGATCACGTGGCTGATCATGCACTGATCACGTGGCTATCATGCACTGATCACGTGGCTGATCATGCACTGATCACGTGGCTGATCATGCACTGATCACGTGACTGATCATGCACTGATCACGTGGCTGATCATGCACTGATCACGTGGCTATCATGCACTGATCACGTGGCTGATCATGCAATGATCACGTAGCTACCATGTACTGATCACGTGACTGATCATGCACTGATCACGTGATTGATCATGCACTGATCACGTGACTGATCATGCACTGATCACGTGACTGATCATGCACTGATCACGTGACTGATCATGCACTGATCACGTGGCTATCATGCACTGATCACGTGGCTGATCATGCAATGATCACGTAGCTACATGTACTGATCACGTGACTGATCATGCACTGATCACGTGACTGATCATGCACTGATCACGTGGCTGATCATGCACTGATCACGTGGCTGATCATGCACTGATCACGTGACTGATCATGCACTGATCACGTGACTGATCATGCACTGATCACGTGGCTGATCATGCACTGATACCGTGACTGAGCATGGACTGATCACATGACTATCATGTAGTGATCACGTGACTTAATGGCGCTGATCATGTGACTGATCATGCACTGATCATGTTTGCTATCATACACTGATCATGTGCCTCTGGAGGCAATAAACAAAGAGCTGAGTAGGCACGAATCATACAGTCAGCAGGCAATAATCATGGAACTCAGCTGTGAGGAATCATGCTGCTCAGCTGGCAATAATCAAGCAGCTGAGCAGGCAGGAATTACGCAGCACAGCTGGCAATTGTCAAGCAGATGACAGGCAGGAATCGTGCAGCTCAGCTGGCAATTGTCAAGCAGATGAGCAGACAGTAATCACGCAGCTCAGCAGGCCCTGATCACGTGACTGAGCATGCACTGTTCACGTGGCTGATCATACACTGATCACGTGATGATCATGCACTGATCACGTGGATATCATGCACTGATCACGTGGCTGATCATGCACTGTTCACGTGGCTGATCATGCACTGATCACGTGACTATCATGCACTGATCACGTGGCATCATGCACTGATCACGTGGCTGATCATACACTGATCACGTGACTGATCATGCACTGATCACGTGGCTATCATGCACTGATCACGTGGCTGTCATGCAATGATCACGTAGCTACCATATACTGGTCACGTGACTGATCATGCACTGATCACGTAAATGATCATGCACTGATCACGTGACTGATCATGCACTGATCACGTGACTGATCATGCACTGATCACGTGGCTATCATGCACTGCTCACGTGGCTGATCATGCAACGATCACGTAGCAACCATGTACTGGTCACGTGACTGATCATGCACTGATCACGTAATTGATCATGCACTGATCACGTGGCTCATCATGCACTGATCACGTGGCTGATCACACATGATCACGTGACTGATCATGCACTGATCACGTGGCTATCATGCACTGATCACGTGGCTATCATGCACTGATCACGTGGCTGATCACACACGATCACGTGACTGATCATGCACTGATCACGTGGCTATCATGCACTGATCACGTGGCTATCATGCACTGATCACGTGGCTGATCATGCACTGATCACGTAGCTATCATGCACTGATCACGTGACTGATCATGCACTGATCACGTAATTGATCATGCACTGATCACGTGACTGATCATGCACTGATCACGTGACTGATCATGCACTGATCACGTGGCTGATCATGCACTGATCAGTGGCTATCATGCACTGATCACGTGGCTGATCATGCACTGATCACGTGACTGATCATGCACTGATCACTGGCTATCATGCACTGATCACTGGCTATCATGCACTGATCACGTGGCTGATCATGCACTGATCACGTGACTGATCATGCACTGATCACGTCTATATCATGCACTGATCACATGACTGATCATGCACTGATCACGTGGATGATCATGCACTGATCATGTGACTGATCATGCACTGATCACGTGGCTATCATGCACTGATCACGTGGCTGATCATGCAATGATCACGTAGCTACCATGCACTGATCACGTGACTGATCATGCACTGATCACGTAATTGATCATGCACTGATCACGTGACTGATCATGCACTGATCACGTGACTGATCATGCACTGATCACGTGACTGATCATGCACTGATCACGTGGCTATCATGCACTGATCACGTGGCTGATCATGCAATGATCACGTAGCTACCATGCACTGGTCACGTGACTGATCATGCACTGATCACGTAACTGATCATGCACTGATCACGTGGCTGATCATGCACTGATCACGTGGCTGATCATGCACTGATCACGTGACTGATCATGCACTGATCACGTGACTGATCATGCACTGATCACGTGCCTGATCATGCACTGATCACGTGACTGATCATGCACTGATCACATGGCTATCATGCACTGATCACGTGGCTGATCATGCACTGATCACGTGGCTGATCATGCACTGATACCGTGACTGAGCATGGACTGATCACATGACTATCATGTAGTGATCACGTGACTTAATGGCGCTGATCATGTGACTGATCATGCGCTGATCATGTTTGCTATCATACACTGATCATGTGCCTCTGGAGGCAATAAACAAAGAGCTGAGTAGGCACGAATCAAACAGTCAGCAGGCAATAATCATGGAACTCAGGTGTGAGGAATCATGCTGCTCAGCTGGCAATAATCAAGCAGCTGAGCAGGCAGGAATTACGCAGCACAGCTGGCAATTGTCAAGCAGATGACAGGCAGGAATCGTGCAGCTCAGCTGGCAATTGTCAAGCAGATGAGCAGACAGTAATCACGCAGCTCAGCAGGCCCTGATCACGTGACTGAGCATGCACTGTTCACGTGGCTGATCATACACTGATCACGTGATGATCATGCACTGATCACTTGGATATCATGCACTGATCACGTGGCTGATCATGCACTGTTCACGTGGCTGATCATGCACTGATCACGTGACTATCATGCACTGATCACGTGGCATCATGCACTGATCACGTGGCTGATCATGCACTGATCACGTGACTGATCATGCACTGATCACGTGGCTATCATGCACTGATCACGTGGCTGTCATGCAATGATCACGTAGCTACCATATACTGATCACGTGACTGATCATGCACTGATCACGTAAATGATCATGCACTGATCACGTGACTGATCATGCACTGATCACGTGACTGATCATGCACTGATCACGTGGCTATCATGCACTGCTCACGTGGCTGATCATGCACGATCACGTAGCAACCATGTACTGGTCACGTGACTGATCATGCACTGATCACGTAATTGATCATGCACTGATCACGTGGCTCATCATGCACTGATCACGTGGCTGATCACACATGTATCACGTGACTGATCATGCACTGATCACGTGGCTATCATGCACTGATCACGTGGATATCATGCACTGATCACGTGGCTGATCACACACGATCACGTGACTGATCATGCACTGATCACGTGGCTATCATGCACTGATCACGTGGCTATCATGCACTGATCACGTGGCTGATCATGCACTGATCACGTAGCTATCATGCACTGATCACGTGACTGATCATGCACTGATCACGTAATTGATCATGCACTGATCACGTGACTGATCATGCACTGATCACGTGACTGATCATGCACTGATCACGTGGCTGATCATGCACTGATCAGTGGCTATCATGCACTGATCACGTGGCTGATCATGCACTGATCACGTGACTGATCATGCACTGATCACTGGCTATCATGCACTGATCACTGGCTATCATGCACTGATCACGTGGCTGATCATGCACTGATCACGTGACTGATCATGCACTGATCACGTCTATATCATGCACTGATCACATGACTGATCATGCACTGATCACGTGGATGATCATGCACTGATCATGTGACTGATCATGCACTGATCACGTGGCTATCATGCACTGATCACGTGGCTGATCATGCAATGATCACGTAGCTACCATGTACTGATCACGTGACTGATCATGCACTGATCACGTAATTGATCATGCACTGATCACGTGACTGATCATGCACTGATCACGTGACTGATCATGCACTGATCACGTGACTGATCATGCACTGATCACGTGGCTATCATGCACTGCTCACGTGGCTGATCATGCAATGATCACCAAGCTACCATGTACTGGTCACGTGACTGATCATGCACTGATCACGTGACTGATCATGCACTGATCACGTGGCTGATCATGCACTGATCACGTGGCTGATCATGCACTGATCACGTGACTGATCATGCACTGATCACGTGACTGATCATGCACTGATCACGTGACTGATCATGCACTGATCACCTGCCTGATCATGCACTGATCACGTGACTGATCATGCACTGATCACATAGCTATCATGAACTGATCACCTGGCTGATCATGCACTGATCACGTGGCTGATCATGCACTGATACCGTGACTGAGCATGGACTGATCACATGACTATCATGTAGTGATCACGTGACTTAATGGCGCTGATCATGTGACTGATCATGCGCTGATCATGTTTGCTATCATACACTGATCATGTGCCTCTGGAGGCAATAAACAAAGAGCTGAGTAGGCACGAATCAAACAGTCAGCAGGCAATAATCATGGAACTCAGGTGTGAGGAATCATGCTGCTCAGCTGGCAATAATCAAGCAGCTGAGCAGGCAGGAATTACGCAGCACAGCTGGCAATTGTCAAGCAGATGACAGGCAGGAATCGTGCAGCTCAGCTGGCAATTGTCAAGCAGATGAGCAGACAGTAATCACGCAGCTCAGCAGGCCCAGATCACGTGACTGAGCATGCACTGTTCACGTGGCTGATCATACACTGATCACGTGACTGATCATGCACTGATCACGTGGCTATCATGCACTGATCACGTGGCTGATCATGCACTGATCACGTGCTGACCATGCACTGATCACGTGGCTGATCATGCACTGATCACGTAACTGATCATGCACTGATCACGTGGCTGATCATGCACTGATCACGTGGCTGATCATGCACTGATCACGTGGCTGATCATGCACTGATCACGTGGCTATCATGCACTGATCACGTGGCTGATCATGCACTGATCACGTGACTGATCATGCACTGATCACTGGCTATCATGCACTCATTCACTGGCTATCATGCACTGATCACGTGGCTGATCATGCACTGATCACGTGACTGATCATGCACTGATCACGTCTATATCATGCACTGATCACGTGACTGATCATGCACTGATCACGTGGATGATCATACACTGATCATGTGACTGATCATGCACTGATCACGTGGCTATCATGCACTGATCACGTGGCTGATCATGCAATGATCACGTAGCTACCATGTACTGGTCACGTGACTGATCATGCACTGATCACGTAATTGATCATGCACTGATCACGTGACTGATCATGCACTGATCACGTGACTGATCATGCACTGATCACGTGACTGATCATGCACTGATCACGTGGCTATCATGCACTGATCACGTGGCTGATCATGCAATGATCACGTAGCTACCATGTACTGGTCACGTGACTGATCATGCACTGATCACGTGACTGATCATGCACTGATCACGTGGCTGATCATGCACTGATCACGTGGCTGATCATGCACTGATCACGTGACTGATCATGCACTGATCACGTGACTGATCATGCACTGATCACGTGCCTGATCATGCACTGATCACGTGACTGATCATGCACTGATCACATAGCTATCATGCACTGATCACGTGGCTGATCATGCACTGATCACGTGGCTGATCATGCACTGATACCGTGACTGAGCATGGACTGATCACATGACTATCATGTAGTGATCACGTGACTTAATGGCGCTGATCATGTGACTGATCATGCACTGATCATGTTTGCTATCATACACTGATCATGTGCCTCTGGAGGCAATAAACAAAGAGCTGAGTAGGCACGAATCATACAGTCAGCAGGCAATAATCATGGAACTCAGCTGTGAGGAATCATGCTGCTCAGCTGGCAATAATCAAGCAGCTGAGCAGGCAGGAATTACGCAGCACAGCTGGCAATTGTCAAGCAGATGACAGGCAGGAATCGTGCAGCTCAGCTGGCAATTGTCAAGCAGATGAGCAGACAGTAATCACGCAGCTCAGCAGGCCCTGATCACGTGACTGAGCATGCACTGTTCACGTGGCTGATCATACACTGATCACGTGATGATCATGCACTGATCACTTGGATATCATGCACTGATCACGTGGCTGATCATACACTGTTCACGTGTCTGACCATGCACTGATCACGTGGCTGATCATACACTGCTCACGTAACTGATCATGCACTGATCACGTGGCTATCATGCACTGATCACGTGGCTGATCATGCACTGATCACGTGGCTATCATGCACTGATCACGTGACTGATCATGCACTGATCACGTAATTGATCATGCACTGATCACGTGGCTGATCATGCACTGATCACGTGGCTGATCACACATGATCACGTGACTGATCATGCACTGATCACGTGGCTATCATGCACTGATCACGTGGCTATCATGCACTGATCACGTGGCTATCATGCACTGATCACGTGGCTGATCATGCACTGATCACGTGACTGATCATGCACTGATCACGTGGCTGATCATGCACTGATCACGTGGCTATCATGCACTGATCACGTGGCTGATCATGCACTGATCACGTAGCTACCATGTACTGGTCACGTGACTGATCATGCACTGATCACGTAATTGATCATGCACTGATCACGTGACTGATCATGCACTGATCACGTGACTGATCATGCACTGATCACGTGACTGATCATGCACTGATCACGTGGCTATCATGCACTGATCACGTGGCTGATCATGCAATGATCACGTAGCTACATGTACTGATCACGTGACTGATCATGCACTGATCACGTGACTGATCATGCACTGATCACGTGGCTGATCATGCACTGATCACGTGGCTGATCATGCACTGATCACGTGACTGATCATGCACTGATCACGTGACTGATCATGCACTGATCACGTGGCTGATCATGCACTGATACCGTGACTGAGCATGGACTGATCACATGACTATCATGTAGTGATCACGTGACTTAATGGCGCTGATCATGTGACTGATCATGCACTGATCATGTTTGCTATCATACACTGATCATGTGCCTCTGGAGGCAATAAACAAAGAGCTGAGTAGGCACGAATCAAACAGTCAGCAGGCAATAATCATGGAACTCAGCTGTGAGGAATCATGCTGCTCAGCTGGCAATAATCAAGCAGCTGAGCAGGCAGGAATTACGCAGCACAGCTGGCAATTGTCAAGCAGATGACAGGCAGGAATCGTGCAGCTCAGCTGGCAATTGTCAAGCAGATGAGCAGACAGTAATCACGCAGCTCAGCAGGCCCTGATCACGTGACTGAGCATGCACTGTTCACGTGGCTGATCATACACTGATCACGTGATGATCATGCACTGATCACTTGGATATCATGCACTGATCACGTGGCTGATCATGCACTGATCACGTGGCTGATCATGCACTGATCACGTGACTATCATGCACTGATCACGTGGCATCATGCACTGATCACGTGGCTGATCATACACTGATCACGTAACTGATCATGCACTGATCACGTGGCTATCATGCACTGCTCACGTGGCTGTCATGCAATGATCACGTAGCTACCATATACTGGTCACGTGACTGATCATGCACTGATCACGTAAATGATCATGCACTGATCACGTGACTGATCATGCACTGATCACGTGACTGATCATGCACTGATCACGTGGCTATCATGCACTGCTCACGTGGCTGATCATGCAACGATCACGTAGCAACCATGTACTGGTCACGTGACTGATCATGCACTGATCACGTAATTGATCATGCACTGATCACGTGGCTGATCATGCACTGATCACGTGGCTGATCACACATGATCACGTGACTGATCATGCACTGATCACGTGGCTATCATGCACTGATCACGTGGATATCATGCACTGATCACGTGGCTGATCACACACGATCACGTGACTGATCATGCACTGATCACGTGGCTATCATGCACTGATCACGTGGCTATCATGCACTGATCACGTGGCTGATCATGCACTGATCACGTAGCTATCATGCACTGATCACGTGACTGATCATGCACTGATCACGTAATTGATCATGCACTGATCACGTGACTGATCATGCACTGATCACGTGACTGATCATGCACTGATCACGTGGCTGATCATGCACTGATCAGTGGCTATCATGCACTGATCACGTGGCTGATCATGCACTGATCACGTGACTGATCATGCACTGATCACTGGCTATCATGCACTGATCACTGGCTATCATGCACTGATCACGTGGCTGATCATGCACTGATCACGTGACTGATCATGCACTGATCACGTCTATATCATGCACTGATCACATGACTGATCATGCACTGATCACGTGGATGATCATACACTGATCATGTGACTGATCATGCACTGATCACGTGGCTATCATGCACTGATCACGTGGCTGATCATGCAATGATCACGTAGCTACCATGTACTGATCACGTGACTGATCATGCACTGATCACGTAATTGATCATGCACTGATCACGTGACTGATCATGCACTGATCACGTGACTGATCATGCACTGATCACGTGACTGATCATGCACTGATCACGTGGCTATCATGCACTGCTCACGTGGCTGATCATGCAATGATCACGTAGCTACCATGTACTGGTCACGTGACTGATCATGCACTGATCACGTGACTGATCATGCACTGATCACGTGGCTGATCATGCACTGATCACGTGGCTGATCATGCACTGATCACGTGACTGATCATGCACTGATCACGTGACTGATCATGCACTGATCACGTGACTGATCATGCACTGATCACGTGCCTGATCATGCACTGATCACGTGACAAATCATGCACTGATCACATAGCTATCATGAACTGATCACGTGGCTGATCATGCACTGATCACGTGGCTGATCATGCACTGATACCGTGACTGAGCATGGACTGATCACATGACTATCATGTAGTGATCACGTGACTTAATGGCGCTGATCATGTGACTGATCATGCACTGATCATGTTTGCTATCATACACTGATCATGTGCCTCTGGAGGCAATAAACAAAGAGCTGAGTAGGCACGAATCATACAGTCAGCAGGCAATAATCATGGAACTCAGCTGTGAGGAATCATGCTGCTCAGCTGGCAATAATCAAGCAGCTGAGCAGGCAGGAATTACGCAGCACAGCTGGCAATTGTCAAGCAGATGACAGGCAGGAATCGTGCAGCTCAGCTGGCAATTGTCAAGCAGATGAGCAGACAGTAATCACGCAGCTCAGCAGGCCCTGATCACGTGACTGAGCATGCACTGTTCACGTGGCTGATCATACACTGATCACGTGATGATCATGCACTGATCACTTGGATATCATGCACTGATCACGTGGCTGATCATACACTGTTCACGTGTCTGACCATGCACTGATCACGTGGCTGATCATACACTGCTCACGTAACTGATCATGCACTGATCACGTGGCTATCATGCACTGATCACGTGGCTGATCATGCACTGATCACGTGGCTATCATGCACTGATCACGTGACTGATCATGCACTGATCACGTAATTGATCATGCACTGATCACGTGGCTGATCATGCACTGATCACGTGGCTGATCACACATGATCACGTGACTGATCATGCACTGATCACGTGGCTGATCATGCACTGATCACGTGGCTATCATGCACTGATCACGTGGCTATCATGCACTGATCACGTGGCTGATCATGCACTGATCACGTGACTGATCATGCACTGATCACGTGGCTGATCATGCACTGATCACGTGGCTATCATGCACTGATCACGTGGCTGATCATGCACTGATCACGTAGCTACCATGTACTGGTCACGTGACTGATCATGCACTGATCACGTAATTGATCATGCACTGATCACGTGACTGATCATGCACTGATCACGTGACTGATCATGCACTGATCACGTGACTGATCATGCACTGATCACGTGGCTATCATGCACTGATCACGTGGCTGATCATGCAATGATCACGTAGCTACATGCACTGATCACGTGACTGATCATGCACTGATCACGTGACTGATCATGCACTGATCACGTGGCTGATCATGCACTGATCACGTGGCTGATCATGCACTGATCACGTGACTGATCATGCACTGATCACGTGACTGATCATGCACTGATCACGTGGCTGATCATGCACTGATACCGTGACTGAGCATGGACTGATCACATGACTATCATGTAGTGATCACGTGACTTAATGGCGCTGATCATGTGACTGATCATGCACTGATCATGTTTGCTATCATACACTGATCATGTGCCTCTGGAGGCAATAAACAAAGAGCTGAGTAGGCACGAATCATACAGTCAGCAGGCAATAATCATGGAACTCAGCTGTGAGGAATCATGCTGCTCAGCTGGCAATAATCAAGCAGCTGAGCAGGCAGGAATTACGCAGCACAGCTGGCAATTGTCAAGCAGATGACAGGCAGGAATCGTGCAGCTCAGCTGGCAATTGTCAAGCAGATGAGCAGACAGTAATCACGCAGCTCAGCAGGCCCTGATCACGTGACTGAGCATGCACTGTTCACGTGGCTGATCATACACTGATCACGTGATGATCATGCACTGATCACTTGGATATCATGCACTGATCACGTGGCTGATCATGCACTGTTCACGTGGCTGATCATGCACTGTCACGTGACTATCATGCACTGATCACGTGGCACTCATGCACTGATCACGTGGCTGATCATACACTGATCACGTAACTGATCATGCACTGATCACGTGGCTATCATGCACTGATCACGTGGCTGTCATGCAATGATCACGTAGCTACCATATACTGGTCACGTGACTGATCATGCACTGATCACGTAAATGATCATGCACTGATCACGTGACTGATCATGCACTGATCACGTGACTGATCATGCACTGATCACGTGGCTATCATGCACTGCTCACGTGGCTGATCATGCAACGATCACGTAGCAACCATGTACTGGTCACGTGACTGATCATGCACTGATCACGTAATTGATCATGCACTGATCACGTGGCTCATCATGCACTGATCACGTGGCTGATCACACATGATCACGTGACTGATCATGCACTGATCACGTGGCTATCATGCACTGATCACGTGGCTGATCATGCACTGATCACGTGACTGATCATGCACTGATCACGTGGCTGATCATGCACTGATCACGTGGCTATCATGCACTGATCACGTGGCTGATCATGCACTGATCACGTAGCTATCATGCACTGATCACGTGACTGATCATGCACTGATCACGTGACTGATCATGCACTGATCACGTGACTGATCATGCACTGATCACGTGACTGATCATGCACTGATCACGTGGCTGATCATGCACTGATCAGTGGCTATCATGCACTGATCACGTGGCTGATCATGCACTGATCACGTGACTGATCATGCACTGATCACTGGCTATCATGCACTGATCACTGGCTATCATGCACTGATCACGTGGCTGATCATGCACTGATCACGTGACTGATCATGCACTGATCACGTCTATATCATGCACTGATCACGTGACTGATCATGCACTGATCACGTGGATGATCATACACTGATCATGTGACTGATCATGCACTGATCACGTGGCTATCATGCACTGATCACGTGGCTGATCATGCAATGATCACGTAGCTACCATGTACTGATCACGTGACTGATCATGCACTGATCACGTAATTGATCATGCACTGATCACGTGACTGATCATGCACTGATCACGTGACTGATCATGCACTGATCACGTGACTGATCATGCACTGATCACGTGGCTATCATGCACTGATCACGTGGCTGATCATGCACTGATCACGTGCACTGATCACGTGACTGATCATGCACTGATCACGTGATCATGCACTGATCACGTGGCTGATCATGCACTGATCACGTGGCTGATCATGCACTGATCACGTGACTGATCATGCACTGATCACGTGACTGATCATGCACTGATCACGTGACTGATCATGCACTGATCACGTGCCTGATCATGCACTGATCACGTGACTGATCATGCACTGATCACGTGGCTATCATGAACTGATCACGTGGCTGATCATGCACTGATCACGTGGCTGATCATGCACTGATACCGTGACTGAGCATGGACTGATCACATGACTATCATGTAGTGATCACGTGACTTAATGGCGCTGATCATGTGACTGATCATGCGCTGATCATGTTTGCTATCATACACTGATCATGTGCCTCTGGAGGCAATAAACAAAGAGCTGAGTAGGCACGAATCAAACAGTCAGCAGGCAATAATCATGGAACTCAGGTGTGAGGAATCATGCTGCTCAGCTGGCAATAATCAAGCAGCTGAGCAGGCAGGAATTACGCAGCACAGCTGGCAATTGTCAAGCAGATGACAGGCAGGAATCGTGCAGCTCAGCTGGCAATTGTCAAGCAGATGAGCAGACAGTAATCACGCAGCTCAGCAGGCCCTGATCACGTGACTGAGCATGCACTGTTCACGTGGCTGATCATACACTGATCACGTGATGATCATGCACTGATCACTTGGATATCATGCACTGATCACGTGGCTGATCATGCACTGTTCACGTGGCTGATCATGCACTGATCACGTGACTATCATGCACTGATCACGTGGCATCATGCACTGATCACGTGGCTGATCATACACTGATCACGTGACTGATCATGCACTGATCACGTGGCTATCATGCACTGATCACGTGGCTGTCATGCAATGATCACGTAGCTACCATATACTGGTCACGTGACTGATCATGCACTGATCACGTAAATGATCATGCACTGATCACGTGACTGATCATGCACTGATCACGTGACTGATCATGCACTGATCACGTGGCTATCATGCACTGCTCACGTGGCTGATCATGCAACGATCACGTAGCAACCATGTACTGGTCACGTGACTGATCATGCACTGATCACGTAATTGATCATGCACTGATCACGTGGCTCATCATGCACTGATCACGTGGCTGATCACACATGATCACGTGACTGATCATGCACTGATCACGTGGCTATCATGCACTGATCACGTGGATATCATGCACTGATCACGTGGCTGATCACACACTATCACGTGACTGATCATGCACTGATCACGTGGCTATCATGCACTGATCACGTGGCTATCATGCACTGATCACGTGGCTGATCATGCACTGATCACGTAGCTATCATGCACTGATCACGTGACTGATCATGCACTGATCACGTAATTGATCATGCACTGATCACGTGGCTGATCATGCACTGATCACGTGACTGATCATGCACTGATCACGTGGCTGATCATGCACTGATCACGTGGCTATCATGCACTGATCACGTGGCTGATCATGCACTGATCACGTGACTGATCATGCACTGATCACTGGCTATCATGCACTGATCACTGGCTATCATGCACTGATCACGTGGCTGATCATGCACTGATCACGTGACTGATCATGCACTGATCACGTCTATATCATGCACTGATCACGTGACTGATCATGCACTGATCACGTGGATGATCATGCACTGATCATGTGACTGATCATGCACTGATCACGTGGCTATCATGCACTGATCACGTGGCTGATCATGCAATGATCACGTAGCTACCATGTACTGATCACGTGACTGATCATGCACTGATCACGTAATTGATCATGCACTGATCACGTGACTGATCATGCACTGATCACGTGACTGATCATGCACTGATCACGTGACTGATCATGCACTGATCACGTGGCTATCATGCACTGATCACGTGGCTGATCATGCACTGATCACCAAGCTACCATGTACTGGTCACGTGACTGATCATGCACTGATCACGTGACTGATCATGCACTGATCACGTGGCTGATCATGCACTGATCACGTGGCTGATCATGCACTGATCACGTGACTGATCATGCACTGATCACGTGACTGATCATGCACTGATCACGTGACTGATCATGCACTGATCACCTGCCTGATCATGCACTGATCACGTGACTGATCATGCACTGATCACATAGCTATCATGAACTGATCACGTGGCTGATCATGCACTGATCACGTGGCTGATCATGCACTGATACCGTGACTGAGCATGGACTGATCACATGACTATCATGTAGTGATCACGTGACTTAATGGCGCTGATCATGTGACTGATCATGCGCTGATCATGTTTGCTATCATACACTGATCATGTGCCTCTGGAGGCAATAAACAAAGAGCTGAGTAGGCACGAATCAAACAGTCAGCAGGCAATAATCATGGAACTCAGGTGTGAGGAATCATGCTGCTCAGCTGGCAATAATCAAGCAGCTGAGCAGGCAGGAATTACGCAGCACAGCTGGCAATTGTCAAGCAGATGACAGGCAGGAATCGTGCAGCTCAGCTGGCAATTGTCAAGCAGATGAGCAGACAGTAATCACGCAGCTCAGCAGGCCCAGATCACGTGACTGAGCATGCACTGTTCACGTGGCTGATCATACACTGATCACGTGACTGATCATGCACTGATCACGTGGCTATCATGCACTGATCACGTGGCTGATCATACACTGTTCACGTGTCTGATCATGCACTGATCACGTGGCTGATCATACACTGATCACGTGGCTGATCATGCACTGATCACGTGGCTGATCATGCACTGATCACGTGACTGATCATGCACTGATCACGTGGCTATCATGCACTGATCACTGGCTATCATGCACTGATCACGTGGCTGATCATGCACTGATCACGTGACTGATCATGCACTGATCACGTCTATATCATGCACTGATCACGTGACTGATCATGCACTGATCACGTGGCTGATCATACACTGATCACGTAACTGATCATGCACTGATCACGTGGCTATCATGCACTGATCACGTGGCTGATCATGCACTGATCACGTGGCTGATCATGCACTGATCACGTGACTGATCATGCACTGATCACGTGGCATCATGCACTGATCACGTGGCTGATCATGCACTGATCACGTGACTGATCATGCACTGATCACGTGGCTATCATGCACTGATCACGTGGCTGATCATGCAATGATCACGTAGCTACCATATACTGATCACGTGACTGATCATGCACTGATCACGTAAATGATCATGCACTGATCACGTGACTGATCATGCACTGATCACGTGACTGATCATGCACTGATCACGTGGCTATCATGCACTGATCACGTGGCTGATCATGCACGATCACGTAGCTACCATGTACTGGTCACGTGACTGATCATGCACTGATCACGTAATTGATCATGCACTGATCACGTGGCTGATCATGCACTGATCACGTGGCTGATCACACATGATCACGTGACTGATCATGCACTGATCACGTGGCTATCATGCACTGATCACGTGGCTATCATGCACTGATCACGTGGATATCATGCACTGATCACGTGGCTGATCATGCACTGATCACATGACTGATCATGCACTGATCACGTGGCTATCATGCACTGATCACGTGGCTATCATGCACTGATCACGTGGCTGATCATGCACTGATCACGTAGCTATCATGCACTGATCACGTGACTGATCATGCACTGATCACGTAATTGATCATGCACTGATCACGTGACTGATCATGCACTGATCACGTGACTGATCATGCACTGATCACGTGACTGATCATGCACTGATCACGTGGCTATCATGCACTGCTCACGTGGCTGATCATGCAATGATCACGTAGCTACCATGCACTGGTCACGTGACTGATCATGCACTGATCACGTAATTGATCATGCACTGATCACGTGGCTGATCATGCACTGATCACGTGGCTGATCATGCACTGATCACGTGACTGATCATGCACTGATCACGTGACTGATCATGCACTGATCACGTGGCTATCATGCACTGATCACGTGGCTGATCATGCACTGATCACGTGGCTGATCATGCACTGATCACGTGACTGATCATGCACTGATCACGTGACTGATCATGCACTGATCACGTGGCTATCATGCACTGATCACGTGGCTGATCATGCACTGATCACGTAGCTATCATGCACTGATCACGTGACTGATCATGCACTGATCACGTGACTGATCATGCACTGATCACGTGACTGATCATGCACTGATCACGTGGCTATCATGCACTGATCACGTGGCTGATCATGCACTGATCACGTGGCTGATCATGCACTGATCACGTGACTGATCATGCACTGATCACGTGACTGATCATGCACTGATCACGTGGCTATCATGCACTGATCACGTGGCTGATCATGCACTGATCACGTAGCTATCATGCACTGATCACGTGACTGATCATGCACTGATCACGTGACTGATCATGCACTGATCACGTGGCTATCATGCACTGATCACGTGACTGATCATGCACTGATCACGTCTATATCATGCACTGATCACGTGACTGATCATGCACTGATCACGTGGCTGATCATGCACTGATCACGTGACTGATCATGCACTGATCACGTGGCTGATCATGCACTGATCACGTGACTGATCATGCACTGATCACGTGACTGATCATGCACTGATCACGTGACTGATCATGCACTGATCACGTGGCTATCATGCACTACTCACGTGGCTGATCATGCAATGATCATGTAGCTACCATGTACTGGTCACGTGACTGATCATACACCCATCAGGTGACTGATCATGCACTGATCACGTGGCTATCATGCACTGATCACGTGGCTGATCATGCACTGATCACGTGCCTGATCATGCACTGATCACGTGACTGATCATGCACTGATCACGTGGCTGATCATGCACTGATCACGTGGCTGATCATGCACTGATCACGTGGCTGATCATGCACTGATACCGTGACTGAGCATGGACTGATCACATGACTATCATGTAGTGATCACGTGACTTAATGGCGCTGATCATGTGACTGATCATGCGCTGATCATGTTTGCTATCATACACTGATCATGTGCCTCTGGAGGCAATAAACAAAGAGCTGAGTAGGCACGAATCAAACAGTCAGCAGGCAATAATCATGGAACTCAGGTGTGAGGAATCATGCTGCTCAGCTGGCAATAATCAAGCAGCTGAGCAGGCAGGAATTACGCAGCACAGCTGGCAATTGTCAAGCAGATGACAGGCAGGAATCGTGCAGCTCAGCTGGCAATTGTCAAGCAGATGAGCAGACAGTAATCACGCAGCTCAGCAGGCCCAGATCACGTGACTGAGCATGCACTGTTCACGTGGCTGATCATACACTGATCACGTGACTGATCATGCACTGATCACGTGGCTATCATGCACTGATCACGTGGCTGATCATACACTGATCACGTGACTGATCATGCACTGATCACGTGGCTATCATGCACTGATCACGTGGCTGATCATGCACTGATCACGTGACTGATCATGCACTGATCACGTGGCTATCATGCACTGATCACGTGGCTGATCATGCACTGATCACGTGACTGATCATGCACTGATCACGTGGCTGATCATGCACTGATCACGTGACTGATCATGCACTGATCACGTGGCTGATCATGCACTGATCACGTGGCTATCATGCACTGATCACGTGGCTGATCATGCACTGATCACGTGACTGATCATGCACTGATCACTGGCTATCATGCACTGATCACTGGCTATCATGCACTGATCACGTGGCTGATCATGCACTGATCACGTGACTGATCATGCACTGATCACGTCTATATCATGCACTGATCACGTGACTGATCATGCACTGATCACGTGGATGATCATGCACTGATCATGTGACTGATCATGCACTGATCACGTGGCTATCATGCACTGATCACGTGGCTGATCATGCACTGATCACGTAGCTATCATGCACTGATCACGTGACTGATCATGCACTGATCACGTAATTGATCATGCACTGATCACGTGACTTATCATGCACTGATCACGTGACTGATCATGCACTGATCACGTGACTGATCATGCACTGATCACGTGGCTATCATGCACTACTCACGTGGCTGATCATGCAATGATCATGTAGCTACCATGTACTGGTCACGTGACTGATCATACACCCATCAGGTGACTGATCATGCACTGATCACGTGGCTATCATGCACTGATCACGTGGCTGATCATGCACTGATCACCTGCCTGGTCATGCACTGATCACGTGACTGATCATGCACTGATCACGTGGCTATCATGAACTGATCACGTGGCTGATCATGCACTGATCACGTGGCTGATCATGCACTGATACCGTGACTGAGCATGGACTGATCACATGACTATCATGTAGTGATCACGTGACTTAATGGCGCTGATCATGTGACTGATCATGCGCTGATCATGTTTGCTATCATACACTGATCATGTGCCTCTGGAGGCAATAAACAAAGAGCTGAGTAGGCACGAATCAAACAGTCAGCAGGCAATAATCATGGAACTCAGTGTGAGGAATCATGCTGCTCAGCTGGCAATAATCAAGCAGCTGAGCAGGCAGGAATTACGCAGCACAGCTGGCAATTGTCAAGCAGATGACAGGCAGGAATCGTGCAGCTCAGCTGGCAATTGTCAAGCAGATGAGCAGACAGTAATCACGCAGCTCAGCAGGCCCAGATCACGTGACTGAGCATGCACTGTTCACGTGGCTGATCATACACTGATCACGTGACTGATCATGCACTGATCACGTGGCTATCATGCACTGATCACGTGGCTGATCATACACTGTTCACGTGTCTGACCATGCACTGATCACGTGGCTGATCATACACTGCTCACGTAACTGATCATGCACTGATCACGTGGCTGATCATGCACTGATCACGTGGCTATCATGCACTGATCACGTGGCTGATCATACACTGATCACGTGACTGATCATGCACTGATCACTGGCTATCATGCACTGATCACTGGCTATCATGCACTGATCACGTGGCTGATCATGCACTGATCACGTGACTGATCATGCACTGATCACGTCTATATCATGCACTGATCACGTGACTGATCATGCACTGATCACGTGGATGATCATGCACTGATCATGTGACTGATCATGCACTGATCACGTGGCTATCATGCACTGCTCACGTGGCTGATCATGCAATGATCACGTAGCTACCATGTACTGGTCACGTGACTGATCATGCACTGATCACGTAATTGATCATGCACTGATCACGTGACTGATCATGCACTGATCACGTGAGTGATCATGCACTGATCACGTGACTGATCATGCACTGATCACGTGGCTATCATGCACTGATCACGTGGCTGATCATGCACTGATCACGTAGCTACCATGTACTGGTCACGTGACTGATCATGCACTGATCACGTGACTGATCATGCACTGATCACGTGGCTGATCATGCACTGATCACGTGGCTGATCATGCACTGATCACGTGACTGATCATGCACTGATCACGTGACTGATCATGCACTGATCACGTGACTGATCATGCACTGATCACGTGCCTGATCATGCACTGATCACGTGACTGATCATGCACTGATCACATGGCTATCATGCACTGATCACGTGGCTGATCATGCACTGATCACGTGGCTGATCATGCACTGATACCGTGACTGAGCATGGACTGATCACATGACTATCATGTAGTGATCACGTGACTTAATGGCGCTGATCATGTGACTGATCATGCACTGATCATGTTTGCTATCATACACTGATCATGTGCCTCTGGAGGCAATAAACAAAGAGCTGAGTAGGCACGAATCATACAGTCAGCAGGCAATAATCATGGAACTCAGGTGTGAGGAATCATGCTGCTCAGCTGGCAATAATCAAGCAGCTGAGCAGGCAGGAATTACGCAGCACAGCTGGCAATTGTCAAGCAGATGACAGGCAGGAATCGTGCAGCTCAGCTGGCAATTGTCAAGCAGATGAGCAGACAGTAATCACGCAGCTCAGCAGGCCCTGATCACGTGACTGAGCATGCACTGTTCACGTGGCTGATCATACACTGATCACGTGATGATCATGCACTGATCACTTGGATATCATGCACTGATCACGTGGCTGATCATACACTGTTCACGTGTCTGACCATGCACTGATCACGTGGCTGATCATACACTGCTCACGTAACTGATCATGCACTGATCACGTGGCTATCATGCACTGATCACGTGGCTGAACATGCACTGTTCACGTGGCTGATCACACACTGTCACGTGACATATCATGCACTGATCACGTGGCACTCATGCACTGATCACGTGGCTGATCATACTCTGCTCACGTAACTCATCATGCACACATCACGTGGCTATCATGCACTGCTCACGTGGCTGATCACACATGATCACGTGACTGATCATGCACTGATCACGTGGCTGATCATGCACTGATCACGTGGCTGATCATGCACTGATCACGTGGCTATCATGCACTGATCACGTGGCTGATCATGCACTGATCACGTGACTGATCATGCACTGATCACGTGGCTATCATGCACTGATCACGTGGCTATCATGCACTGATCACGTGGCTGATCATGCACTGATCACGTAGCTATCATGCACTGATCACGTGACTGATCATGCACTGATCACGTGGCTGATCATGCACTGATCACGTGGCTGATCATGCACTGATCACGTGACTGATCATGCACTGATCACGTGACTGATCATGCACTGATCACGTGGCTATCATGCACTGATCACGTGGCTGATCATGCACTGATCACGTGACTGATCATGCACTGATCACATGACTGATCATGCACTGATCACGTGACTGATCATGCACTGATCACGTGGCTATCATGCACTGATCACGTGGCTGATCATGCAATGATCACGTAGCTACCATGTACTGGTCACGTGACTGATCATGCACTGATCACGTGACTGATCATGCACTGATCACGTGGCTATCATGCACTGATCACGTGGCTGATCATGCACTGATCACGTGCCTGATCATGCACTGATCACGTGACTGATCATGCACTGATCACGTGGCTATCATGCACTGATCACGTGGCTGATCATGCACTGATCACGTGGCTGATCATGCACTGATCACGTGACTGATCATGCACTGATCACGTGACTATCATGCACTGATCACGTGGCTATCATGCACTGATCACGTGGCTGATCATGCACTGATCATGTAGCTATCATGCACTGATCACGTGACTGATCATGCACTGATCACGTGACTGATCATGCACTGATCACGTGGCTATCATGCACTGATCACGTGACTGATCATGCACTGATCACGTCTATATCATGCACTGATCACATGACTGATCATGCACTGATCACGTGGCTGATCATGCACTGATCATGTGACTGATCATGCACTGATCACGTGGCTATCATGCACTGATCACGTGGCTGATCATGCACTGATCACGTGGCTATCATGCACTGATCACGTGACTGATCATGCACTGATCACGTGACTGATCATGCACTGATCACGTGGCTATCATGCACTGATCACGTGGCTGATCATGCACTGATCACGTGCCTGATCATGCACTGATCACATGACTGATCATGCACTGATCACGTGACTGATCATGCACTGATCACGTGGCTATCATGCACTACTCACGTGGCTGATCATGCAATGATCATGTAGCTACCATGTACAGGTCACGTGAATGATCATACACCCATCAGGTGACTGATCATGCACTGATCACGTGACTGATCATGCACTGATCACGTCTATATCATGCACTGATCACATGACTGCCCATGCACTGATCACGTGGATGATCATACACTAATCATGTGACAGATCATGCACTGATCACGTGGCTGATCATGCACTGATACCGTGACTGAGCATGGACTGATCACATGACTATCATGTAGTGATCACGTGACTTAATGGCGCTGATCATGTGACTGATCATGCGCTGATCATGTTTGCTATCATACACTGATCATGTGCCTCTGGAGGCAATAAACAAAGAGCTGAGTAGGCACGAATCAAACAGTCAGCAGGCAATAATCATGGAACTCAGGTGTGAGGAATCATGCTGCTCAGCTGGCAATAATCAAGCAGCTGAGCAGGCAGGAATTACGCAGCACAGCTGGCAATTGTCAAGCAGATGACAGGCAGGAATCGTGCAGCTCAGCTGGCAATTGTCAAGCAGATGAGCAGACAGTAATCACGCAGCTCAGCAGGCCCTGATCACGTGACTGAGCATGCACTGTTCACGTGGCTGATCATACACTGATCACGTGACTGATCATGCACTGATCACGTGGCTATCATGCACTGATCACGTGGCTGATCATACACTGTTCACGTGTCTGACCATGCACTGATCACGTGGCTGATCATACACTGCTCACGTAACTGATCATGCACTGATCACGTGGCTGATCATGCACTGATCACGTGGCTGATCATGCACTGATCACGTGGCTGATCATGCACTGATCACGTGACTGATCATGCACTGATCACTGGCTATCATGCACTGATCACTGGCTATCATGCACTGATCACGTGGCTGATCATGCACTGATCACGTGACTGATCATGCACTGATCACGTCTATATCATGCACTGATCACGTGACTATCATGCACTGATCACGTGGATGATCATGCACTGATCATGTGACTGATCATGCACTGATCACGTGGCTATCATGCACTGATCACGTGGCTGATCATGCAATGATCACGTAGCTACCATGTACTGGTCACGTGACTGATCATGCACTGATCACGTAATTGATCATGCACTGATCACGTGACTTATCATGCACTGATCACGTGAGTGATCATGCACTGATCACGTGACTGATCATGCACTGATCACGTGGCTATCATGCACTGATCACGTGGCTGATCATGCAATGATCACGTAGCTACCATGCACTGATCACGTGACTGATCATGCACTGATCACGTGGCTGATCATGCACTGATCACGTGGCTGATCATGCACTGATCACGTGGCTATCATGCACTGATCACGTGGCTGATCATGCACTGATCACGTGTCTGATCATGCACTGATCACGTGGCTGATCATGCACTGATCACGTAACTGATCATGCACTGATCACGTGGCTATCATGCACTGATCACGTGGCTGATCATGCACTGATCACGTGGCTGATCATGCACTGATCACGTGACTATCATGCACTGATCACGTGACACTCATGCACTGATCACGTGGCTGATCATACACTGATCACGTGACTGATCATGCACTGATCACGTGGCTATCATGCACTGATCACGTGGCTGTCATGCAATGATCACGTAGCTACCATATACTGGTCACGTGACTGATCATGCACTGATCACGTAAATGATCATGCACTGATCACGTGACTGATCATGCACTGATCACGTGACTGATCATGCACTGATCACGTGGCTGATCATGCACTGATCACGTGGCTGATCATGCACTGATCACGTGGCTGATCATGCACTGATCACGTGGCTGATCATGCACTGATCACGTGACTGATCATGCACTGATCACGTGACTGATCATGCACTGATCACGTGGCTATCATGCACTGATCACGTGGCTGATCATGCACTGATCACGTGACTGATCATGCACTGATCACGTGACTGATCATGCACTGATCACGTGACTGATCATGCACTGATCACGTGGCTATCATGCACTGATCACGTGGATATCATGCACTGATCACGTGGCTGATCACACGATCACGTGACTGATCATGCACTGATCACGTGGCTATCATGCACTGATCACGTGGCTGATCATGCACTGATCACGTGGCTGATCATGCACTGATCACGTGACTGATCATGCACTGATCACGTGGCTGATCATGCACTGATCACGTGGCTGATCATGCACTGATCACGTGGCTGATCATGCACTGATCACGTAACTGATCATGCACTGATCACGTGGCTATCATGCACTGATCACGTGGCTGATCATGCACTGATCACGTGGCTGATCACACACTGTCACGTGACTATCATGCACTGATCACGTGGTATCATGCACTGATCACGTGGCTGATCATACACTGATCACGTAACTGATCATGCACTGATCACGTGGCTATCATGCACTGATCACGTGGCTGTCATGCAATGATCACGTAGCTACATATACTGATCACGTGACTGATCATGCACTGATCACGTAAATGATCATGCACTGATCACGTGACTGATCATGCACTGATCACGTGACTGATCATGCACTGATCACGTGGCTATCATGCACTGATCACGTGGCTGATCATGCACTGATCACGTAGCAACCATGTACTGGTCACGTGACTGATCATGCACTGATCACGTAATTGATCATGCACTGATCACGTGGCTCATCATGCACTGATCACGTGGCTGATCACACTGATCACGTGACTGATCATGCACTGATCACGTGACTGATCATGCACTGATCACGTGGCTATCATGCACTGATCACGTGGCTATCATGCACTGATCACGTGGCTGATCATACACGATCACGTGACTGATCATGCACTGATCACGTGGCTATCATGCACTGATCACGTGACTGATCATGCACTGATCACGTGACTGATCATGCACTGATCACGTGACTGATCATGCACTGATCACGTGGCTATCATGCACTGATCACGTGGCTGATCATGCACTGATCACACAGCTACCATGCACTGATCACGTGACTGATCATGCACTGATCACATAACTGATCATGCACTGATCACGTGGCTTATCATGCACTGATCATGTGACTGATCATGTGCTGATCATGTTTGGTGTCATACACTGATCATGTGCCTCTGGAGGCAATGAACATAGAGCTGAGTAGGCAGGAATCAGTCAGCAGGCTATAATCATGGAACTCAGCTCTGAGAAATCATGCTGCTCAGCTGGCAATAATCAAGTAGATGAGCAGGCAGGAATTACGCAGCACAGGTGGCAATTGTCAAGCAGATGACAGGCAGGAATCGTGCAGCTCAGCTGGCAATTGTCAAGCAGATGAGCAGACAGTAATCACGAGCTCAGCAGGCCCTGATCACGTGACTGAGCATGCACTGATCACGTGGCTGATCATACACTGATCACGTGACTGATCATGCACTGATCACGTGACTGATCATGCACTGATCACGTGGCTGATCATGCACTGATCACGTGGCTGATCATGCACTGATCACGTGACTGATCATGCACTGATCACGGGCTATCATGCACTGATACATGACTGACATGCACTGATCACGTGGCTGATCATGCACTGATCACGTGACTGATCATGCACTGATCACGTGGCTATCATGCACTGATCACGTGGCTGATCATGCAATGATCACGTGCTGATCATGCACTGATCACGTGACTGATCATGCACTGATCACGTGACTGATCATGCACTGATCACGTGGCTATCATGCACTGATCACGTGGCTGATCATGCACTGATCACGTAGCTACATGCACTGATCACGTGACTGATCATGCACTGATCACGTGACTGATCATGCACTGATCACGTGGCTGATCATGCACTGATCACGTGGCTGATCATGCACTGATACCGTGACTGAGCATGGACTGATCACATGACTATCATGTAGTGATCACGTGACTTAATGGCGCTGATCATGTGACTGATCATGCGCTGATCATGTTTGCTATCATACACTGATCATGTGCCTCTGGAGGCAATAAACAAAGAGCTGAGTAGGCACGAATCAAACAGTCAGCAGGCAATAATCATGGAACTCAGGTGTGAGGAATCATGCTGCTCAGCTGGCAATAATCAAGCAGCTGAGCAGGCAGGAATTACGCAGCACAGCTGGCAATTGTCAAGCAGATGAGCAGACAGTAATCACGCAGCTCAGCAGGCCCTGATCACGTGACTGAGCATGCACTGTTCACGTGGCTGATCATACACTGATCACGTGATGATCATGCACTGATCACTTGGATATCATGCACTGATCACATGGCTGATCATACACTGTTCACGTATCTGACCATGCACTGATCACGTGGCTGATCATACAGTGCTCAGGTAACTGATCATGCACTGATCACGTGGCTATCATGGACTGATCACGTGGCTGAACATGCACTGTTCACGTGGCTGATCACACACCTTTCACGTGACATATCATGCACTGATCACGTGGCTGATCATACACTGATCACGTAACTGATCATGCACACATCACGTGGCTATCATGCACTGCTCACGTGGCTCGTCATGGAATGATCACGTAGCTACCATATACTGGTCACGTGACTGATCATGCACTGATCACGTAAATGATCATGCACTGTTCACGTGACTGATCATGTACTGATCACGTGACTGATCATGCACTGATCACGTGGCTATCATGCACTGCTCACGTGGCTGATCATGCAACGATCACGTAGCAACCATGTACTGGTCACGTGACTGATCATGCACTGATCACGTAATTGATCATGCACTGATCACGTGGCTCATCATGCACTGATCACGTGGCTGATCATGCACTGATCACGTGGCTGATCATGCACTGATCACGTGGCTATCATGCACTGATCACGTGGCTGATCATGCACTGATCACGTGGCTATCATGCACTGATCACGTGACTGATCATGCACTGATCACGTGACTGATCATGCACTGATCACGTGGCTATCATGCACTGATCACGTGGCTGATCATGCACTGATCACGTGACTGATCATGCACTGATCACGTGACTGATCATGCACTGATCACGTGGCTGATCATGCACTGATCACGTGGCTATCATGCACTGATCACGTGGCTGATCATGCACTGATCACGTGACTGATCATGCACTGATCACGTGACTGATCATGCACTGATCACGTGGCTGATCATGCACTGATCACGCAGCTACATGTACTGGTCACATGACTGATCATGCACTGATCACACTGATCACGTGGCTTATCATGCACTGATCATGTGACTGATCATGCACTGATCATGTTTGGTATCATACACTGATCATGTGCCTCTGGAGGCAATGAACAAAGAGCTGAGTAGGCACGAATCAGTCAGCAGGCAATAATCATGGAACTCAGCTCTGAGAAATCATGCTGCTCAGCTGGCAATAATCAAGCAGCTGAGCAGGCAGGAATTACGCAGCACAGCTGGCAATTGTCAAGCAGATGACAGGCAGGAATCGTGCAGCTCAGCTGGCAATTGTCAAGCAGATGAGCAGACAGTAATCACGCAGCTCAGCAGGCCCTGATCACGTGACTGAGCATGCACTGTTCACGTGGCTGATCATACACTGATCACGTGACTGATCATGCACTGATCACGTGACTGATCATGCACTGATCACGTGGCTATCATGCACTGATCACGTGGCTGATCATGCACTGATCACGGGACTGATCATGCACTGATCACGGGCTATCATGCACTGATACATGACTGACATGCACTGATCACGTGGCTGATCATGCACTGATCACGTGACTGATCATGCACTGATCACGTGGCTATCATGCACTGATCACGTGGCTGATCATGCACTGATCACGTGGCTGATCATGCACTGATCACGTGACTGATCATGCACTGATCACGTGACTGATCATGCACTGATCACGTGGCTATCATGCACTGATCACGTGGCTGATCATGCACTGATCACGTAGCTACATGCACTGGTCACGTGACTGATCATGCACTGATCACGTGACTGATCATGCACTGATCACGTGGCTGATCATGCACTGATCACGTGGCTGATCATGCACTGATCACGTGACTGATCATGCACTGATCACGTGGCTATCATGCACTGATCACGTGGCTGATCATGCACTGATCACGTGGCTGATCATGCACTGTCACGTGACTATCATGCACTGATCACGTGGCACTCATGCACTGATCACGTGGCTGATCATACACTGATCACGTAACTCATGCACACATCACGTGGCTATCATGCACTGATCACGTGGCTGTCATGCAATGATCACGTAGCTACCATATACTGGTCACGTGACTGATCATGCACTGATCACGTAAATGATCATGCACTGATCACGTGACTGATCATGCACTGATCACGTGACTGATCATGCACTGATCACGTGGCTATCATGCACTGCTCACGTGGCTGATCATGCACGATCACGTAGCAACCATGTACTGGTCACGTGACTGATCATGCACTGATCACGTAACTGATCATGCACTGATCACGTGGCTGATCATGCACTGATCACGTGGCTGATCACACATGATCACGTGACTGATCATGCACTGATCACGTGGCTATCATGCACTGATCACGTGGCTGATCATGCACTGATCACGTGGATATCATGCACTGATCACGTGGCTGATCATGCACTATCACGTGACTGATCATGCACTGATCACGTGGCTATCATGCACTGATCACGTGGCTATCATGCACTGATCACGTGGCTGATCATGCACTGATCACGTAGCTATCATGCACTGATCACGTGACTGATCATGCACTGATCACGTGACTGATCATGCACTGATCACGTGGCTGATCATGCACTGATCACGTGGCTGATCATGCACTGATCACGTGGCTGATCATGCACTGATCACGTGACTGATCATGCACTGATCACGTGGCTGATCATGCACTGATCACGTGGCTATCATGCACTGATCACGTGGCTGATCATGCATGATCACGCAGCTATCATGCACTGATCACGTGACTGATCATGCACTGATCACGTGACTGATCATGCACTGATCACGTGGCTGATCATGCACTGATCACGTGGCTGATCATGCACTGATCACGTGGCTATCATGCACTGATCACGTGACTGATCATGCACTGATCACGTGGCTATCATGCACTGATCACGTGACTGATCATGCACTGATCACGTGGCTGATCATGCACTGATCACGTGGCTATCATGCACTGATCACGTGGCTGATCATGCATGATCACGCAGCTACCATGCACTGATCACGTGACTGATCATGCACTGATCACGTGACTGATCATGCACTGATCACGTGGCTATCATGCACTGATCACGTGGCTGATCATGCACTGATCACGTAGCTATCATGCACTGATCACGTGACTGATCATGCACTGATCACGTGACTGATCATGCACTGATCACGTGGCTGATCATGCACTGATCACGTGACTGATCATGCACTGATCACGTGGCTGATCATGCACTGATCACGTGGCTGATCATGCACTATCACGTGACTGATCATGCACTGATCACGTGGCTATCATGCACTGATCACGTGGCTATCATGCACTGATATCATGCACTGATCACGTGGCTGATCACACACTGATCACGTGACTGATCATGCACTGATCACGTGGCTATCATGCACTGATCACGTGGCTGATCATGCAATGATCACGTAGCTACCATGTACTGGTCACGTGACTGATCATGCACTGATCACGTAATTGATCATGCACTGATCACGTGGCTGATCATGCACTGATCACGTGGCTGATCATGCACTGATCACGTGACTGATCATGCACTGATCACGTGACTGATCATGCACTGATCACGTGGCTATCATGCACTGATCACGTGGCTGACATACACTGATCACGTGCCTGATCATGCACTGATCACGTGGCTGATCATGCACTGATCACGTGACTGATCATGCACTGATCACGTGTCTGATCATGCACTGATCACGTGGCTATCATGCACTGCTCACGTGGCTGATCATGCCATGATCACGCAGCTACCATGTACTGGTCACATGACTGATCATGCACTGATCACGTGACTGATCATGCAGTGATCACGTGGCTATCATGCACTACTCACGTGGCTGATCATGCAATGATCATGTAGCTACCATGTACAGGTCACGTGAATGATCATACACCCATCAGGTGACTGATCATGCACTGATCACGTGGCTATCATGCACTGATCACGAGACTGATCATGCACTGATCACGTCTATATCATGCACTGATCACATGACTGCCCATGCACTGATCACGTGGATGATCATACACTAATCATGTGACAGATCATGCACTGATCACGTGGCTGATCATGCACTGATACCGTGACTGAGCATGGACTGATCACATGACTATCATGTAGTGATCACGTGACTTAATGGCGCTGATCATGTGACTGATCATGCGCTGATCATGTTTGCTATCATACACTGATCATGTGCCTCTGGAGGCAATAAACAAAGAGCTGAGTAGGCACGAATCAAACAGTCAGCAGGCAATAATCATGGAACTCAGGTGTGAGGAATCATGCTGCTCAGCTGGCAATAATCAAGCAGCTGAGCAGGCAGGAATTACGCAGCACAGCTGGCAATTGTCAAGCAGATGACAGGCAGGAATCGTGCAGCTCAGCTGGCAATTGTCAAGCAGATGAGCAGACAGTAATCACGCAGCTCAGCAGGCCCTGATCACGTGACTGAGCATGCACTGTTCACGTGGCTGATCATACACTGATCACGTGATGATCATGCACTGATCACGTGGCTATCATGCACTGATCACGTGGCTGATCATACACTGTTCACGTGACTCATGCACTGATCACGTGGCTGATCATGCACTGCTCACGTGGCTGATCATGCACTGATCACGTGGCTATCATGCACTGATCACGTGACTGATCATGCACTGATCACGTGGCTGATCATGCACTGATCACGTGACTGATCATGCACTGATCACGTGACTGATCATGCACTGATCACGTGGCTATCATGCACTGATCACGTGGCTGATCATGCACTGATCACGTGGCTGATCATGCACTGATCACGTGGCTGATCATGCACTGATCACGTGGCTGATCACATGATCACGTGACTGATCATGCACTGATCACGTGGCTGATCATGCACTGATCACGTGGCTGATCATGCACTGATCACGTGGCTATCATGCACTGATCACGTGGCTGATCATGCACTCACGTGACTGATCATGCACTGATCACGTGGCTATCATGCACTGATCACGTGGCTATCATGCACTGATCACGTGGCTGATCATGCACTGATCACGTGCTACCATGCACTGATCACGTGACTGATCATGCACTGATCACGTGATTGATCATGCACTGATCACGTGGCTGATCATGCACTGATCACGTGGCTGATCATGCACTGATCACGTGACTGATCATGCACTGATCACGTGACTGATCATGCACTGATCACGTGGCTATCATGCACTGATCACGTGGCTGATCATGCACTGATCACGTGGCTGATCATGCACTGATCACGTGGCTGATCATGCACTGATCACGTGACTGATCATGCACTGATCACGTGGCTGATCATGCACTGATCACGTGGCTATCATGCACTGATCACGTGGCTGATCATGCATGATCACGTAGCTATCATGCACTGATCACGTGACTGATCATGCACTGATCACGTGGCTGATCATGCACTGATCACGTGGCTGATCATGCACTGATCACGTGACTGATCATGCACTGATCACGTGGCTGATCATGCACTGATCACGTGGCTATCATGCACTGATCACGTGGCTGATCATGCACTGATCACGTAGCAACCATGCACTGATCACGTGACTGATCATGCACTGATCACGTAATTGATCATGCACTGATCACGTGGCTGATCATGCACTGATCACGTGGCTGATCACACATGATCACGTGACTGATCATGCACTGATCACGTGGCTATCATGCACTGATCACGTGGCTGATCATGCACTGATCACGTGGCTATCATGCACTGATCACGTGGCTATCATGCACTGATCACGTGGCTGATCATGCACTGATCACGTAGCTACCATGCACTGTCACGTGACTGATCATGCACTGATCACGTAATTGATCATGCACTGATCACGTGGCTGATCATGCACTGATCACGTGGCTGATCATGCACTGATCACGTGACTGATCATGCACTGATCACGTGACTGATCATGCACTGATCACGTGGCTATCATGCACTGATCACGTGGCTGATCATACACTGATCACGTGCCTGATCATGCACTGATCACGTGGCTGATCATGCACTGATCACGTGACTGATCATGCACTGATCTCACGTCTGATCATGCACTGATCACGTGGCTATCATGCACTGCTCACGTGGCTGATCATGCATGATCACGCAGCTACCATGTACTGGTCACATGACTGATCATGCACTGATCACGTGACTGATCATGCACTGATCACGTGGCTATCATGCACTACTCACGTGGCTGATCATGCAATGATCATGTAGCTACCATGTACAGGTCACGTGAATGATCATACACCCATCAGGTGACTGATCATGCACTGATCACGTGGCTATCATGCACTGATCACGTGACTGATCATGCACTGATCACGTCTATATCATGCACTGATCACATGACTGCCCATGCACTGATCACGTGGATGATCATACACTAATCTTGTGACAGATCATGCACTGATCACGTGGCTGATCATGCACTGATACCGTGACTGAGCATGGACTGATCACATGACTATCATGTAGTGATCACGTGACTTAATGGCACTGATCATGTGACTGATCATGCGCTGATCATGTTTGCTATCATACACTGATCATGTGCCTCTGGAGGCAATAAACAAAGAGCTGAGTAGGCACGAATCAAACAGTCAGCAGGCAATAATCATGGAACTCAGGTGTGAGGAATCATGCTGCTCAGCTGGCAATAATCAAGCAGCTGAGCAGGCAGGAATTACGCAGCACAGCTGGCAATTGTCAAGCAGATGACAGGCAGGAATCGTGCAGCTCAGCTGGCAATTGTCAAGCAGATGAGCAGACAGTAATCACGCAGCTCAGCAGGCCCTGATCACGTGACTGAGCATGCACTGTTCACGTGGCTGATCATACACTGATCACGTGATGATCATGCACTGATCACGTGGATATCATGCACTGATCACGTGGCTGATCATGCACTGATCACGTCTATATCATGCACTGATCACGTGACTGATCATGCACTGATCACGTGGATGATCATGCACTGATCACGTGACTGATCATGCACTGATCACGTGGCTGATCATGCACTGATCACGTGACTGATCATGCACTGATCACGTGGCTATCATGCACTGATCACGTGGCTATCATGCACTGATCACGTGGCTGATCATGCACTGATCACGTGTCTGATCATGCACTGATCACGTGGCTGATCATGCACTGCTCACGTAACTGATCATGCACTGATCACGTGGCTATCATGCACTGATCACGTGGCTGATCATGCACTGATCACGTGGCTGATCACACACTGTCACGTGACTATCATGCACTGATCACGTGGCACTCATGCACTGATCACGTGGCTGATCATACTCTGCTCACGTAACTCATGCACACATCACGTGGCTATCATGCACTGATCACGTGGCTGTCATGCAATGATCACGTAGCAACCATATACTGGTCACGTGACTGATCATGCACTGATCACGTAAATGATCATGCACTGATCACGTGACTGATCATGCACTGATCACGTGACTGATCATGCACTGATCACGTGGCTATCATGCACTGCTCACGTGGCTGATCATGCACGATCACGTAGCAACCATGTACTGGTCACGTGACTGATCATGCACTGATCACGTAACTGATCATGCACTGATCACGTGGCTCATCATGCACTGATCACGTGGCTGATCACACATGATCACGTGACTGATCATGCACTGATCACGTGGCTCTCATGCACTGATCACGTGGCTGTCATGCACTGATCACGTGGATATCATGCACTGATCACGTGGCTGATCACACACTATCACATGACTGATCATGCACTGATCACGTGGCTATCATGCACTGATCACGTGGCTATCATGCACTGATCACGTGGCTGATCATGCAATGATCACGTAGCTACCATGTACTGGTCACGTGACTGATCATGCACTGATCACGTAATTGATCATGCACTGATCACGTGGCTGATCATGCACTGATCACGTGGCTGATCATGCACTGATCACGTAACTGATCATGCACTGATCACGTGACTGATCATGCACTGATCACGTGGCTATCATGCACTGATCACGTGGCTGACATACACTGATCACGTGCCTGATCATGCACTGATCACGTGGCTGATCATGCACTGATCACGTGACTGATCATGCACTGATCACGTGTCTGATCATGCACTGATCACGTGGCTATCATGCACTGCTCACGTGGCTGATCATGCCATGATCACGCAGCTACCATGTACTGGTCACATGACTGATCATGCACTGATCACGTGACTGATCATGCAGTGATCACGTGGCTATCATGCACTACTCACGTGGCTGATCATGCAATGATCATGTAGCTACCATGTACAGGTCACGTGAATGATCATACACCCATCAGGTGACTGATCATGCACTGATCACGTGGCTATCATGCACTGATCACGAGACTGATCATGCACTGATCACGTCTATATCATGCACTGATCACATGACTGCCCATGCACTGATCACGTGGATGATCATACACTAATCTTGTGACAGATCATGCACTGATCACGTGGCTGATCATGCACTGATACCGTGACTGAGCATGGACTGATCACATGACTATCATGTAGTGATCACGTGACTTAATGGCGCTGATCATGTGACTGATCATGCGCTGATCATGTTTGCTATCATACACTGATCATGTGCCTCTGGAGGCAATAAACAAAGAGCTGAGTAGGCACGAATCAAACAGTCAGCAGGCAATAATCATGGAACTCAGCTGTGAGGAATCATGCTGCTCAGCTGGCAATAATCAAGCAGCTGAGCAGGCAGGAATTACGCAGCACAGCTGGCAATTGTCAAGCAGATGACAGGCAGGAATCGTGCAGCTCAGCTGGCAATTGTCAAGCAGATGAGCAGACAGTAATCACGCAGCTCAGCAGGCCCAGATCACGTGACTGAGCATGCACTGTTCACGTGGCTGATCATACACTGATCACGTGATGATCATGCACTGATCACTTGGATATCATGCACTGATCACGTGGCTGATCATACACTGTTCACGTGTCTGACCATGCACTGATCACGTGGCTGATCATACACTGCTCACGTAACTGATCATGCACTGATCACGTGGCTATCATGCACTGATCACGTGGCTGAACATGCACTGTTCACGTGGCTGATCACACACCTGTCACGTGACATATCATGCACTGATCACGTGGCACTCATGCACTGATCACGTGGCTGATCATACTCTGCTCACGTAACTCATGCACACATCACGTGGCTATCATGCACTGCTCACGTGGCTCGTCATGGAATGATCACGTAGCTACCATATACTGGTCACGTGACTGATCATGCACAGATCACGTAAATGATCATGCACTGTTCACGTGACTGATCATGTACTGATCACGTGACTGATCATGCACTGATCACGTGGCTATCATGCTCTGCTCACGTGGCTGATCATGCAACGATCACGTAGCAACCATGTACTGGTCACGTGACTGATCATGCACTGATCACGTAATTGATCCTGCACTGATCACGTGGCTCATCATGCACTGATCACGTGGCTGATCACACATGTATCACGTGACTGATCATGCACTGATCACGTGGCTCTCATGCACTGATCACGTGGCTGTCATGCACTGATCACGTGGATATCATGCACTGATCACGTGGCTGATCACACACGTATCACATGACTGATCATGCACTGATCACGTGGCTATCATGCACTGATCACGTGGCTATCATGCACTGATCACGTGGCTGATCATGCACTGATCACGTAGCTACCATGCACTGATCACGTGACTGATCATGCACTGATCACGTAATTGATCATGCACTGATCACGTGGCTGATCATGCACTGATCACGTGGCTGATCATGCACTGATCACGTGGCTGATCATGCACTGATCACGTGACTGATCATGCACTGATCACGTGGCTGATCATGCACTGATCACGTGGCTATCATGCACTGATCACGTGGCTGATCATGCATGATCACGCAGCTATCATGCACTGATCACGTGACTGATCATGCACTGATCACGTGACTGATCATGCACTGATCACGTGGCTGATCATGCACTGATCACGTGGCTGATCATGCACTGATCACGTGGCTATCATGCACTGATCACGTGACTGATCATGCACTGATCACGTGGCTATCATGCACTGATCACGTGACTGATCATGCACTGATCACGTGGCTGATCATGCACTGATCACGTGGCTATCATGCACTGATCACGTGGCTGATCATGCATGATCACGCAGCCATCATGCACTGATCACGTGACTGATCATGCACTGATCACGTGACTGATCATGCACTGATCACGTGGCTATCATGCACTGATCACGTGGCTGATCATGCACTGATCACGTAGCTACCATGTACTGATCACGTGACTGATCATGCACTGATCACGTGACTGATCATGCACTGATCACGTGGCTGATCACACTGATCACGTGACTGATCATGCACTGATCACGTGGCTGATCATGCACTGATCACGTGGCTGATCACACACTATCACGTGACTGATCATGCACTGATCACGTGGCTATCATGCACTGATCACGTGGCTATCATGCACTGATCACGTGGCTGATCATGCAATGATCACGTAGCTACCATGCACTGGTCACGTGACTGATCATGCACTGATCACGTAATTGATCATGCACTGATCACGTGGCTGATCATGCACTGATCACGTGGCTGATCATGCACTGATCACGTGACTGATCATGCACTGATCACGTGACTGATCATGCACTGATCACGTGGCTATCATGCACTGATCACGTGGCTGACATACACTGATCACGTGCCTGATCATGCACTGATCACGTGGCTGATCATGCACTGATCACGTGACTGATCATGCACTGATCACGTGTCTGATCATGCACTGATCACGTGGCTATCATGCACTGCTCACGTGGCTGATCATGCCATGATCACGCAGCTACCATGTACTGGTCACATGACTGATCATGCACTGATCACGTGACTGATCATGCAGTGATCACGTGGCTATCATGCACTACTCACGTGGCTGATCATGCAATGATCATGTAGCTACCATGTACAGGTCACGTGAATGATCATACACCCATCAGGTGACTGATCATGCACTGATCACGTGGCTATCATGCACTGATCACGAGACTGATCATGCACTGATCACGTCTATATCATGCACTGATCACATGACTGCCCATGCACTGATCACGTGGATGATCATACACTAATCTTGTGACAGATCATGCACTGATCACGTGGCTGATCATGCACTGATACCGTGACTGAGCATGGACTGATCACATGACTATCATGTAGTGATCACGTGACTTAATGGCGCTGATCATGTGACTGATCATGCGCTGATCATGTTTGCTATCATACACTGATCATGTGCCTCTGGAGGCAATAAACAAAGAGCTGAGTAGGCACGAATCAAACAGTCAGCAGGCAATAATCATGGAACTCAGCTGTGAGGAATCATGCTGCTCAGCTGGCAATAATCAAGCAGCTGAGCAGGCAGGAATTACGCAGCACAGCTGGCAATTGTCAAGCAGATGACAGGCAGGAATCGTGCAGCTCAGCTGGCAATTGTCAAGCAGATGAGCAGACAGTAATCACGCAGCTCAGCAGGCCCAGATCACGTGACTGAGCATGCACTGTTCACGTGGCTGATCATACACTGATCACGTGATGATCATGCACTGATCACTTGGATATCATGCACTGATCACGTGGCTGATCATACACTGTTCACGTGTCTGACCATGCACTGATCACGTGGCTGATCATACACTGCTCACGTAACTGATCATGCACTGATCACGTGGCTATCATGCACTGATCACGTGGCTGAACATGCACTGTTCACGTGGCTGATCACACACCTGTCACGTGACATATCATGCACTGATCACGTGGCACTCATGCACTGATCACGTGGCTGATCATACTCTGCTCACGTAACTCATGCACACATCACGTGGCTATCATGCACTGCTCACGTGGCTCGTCATGGAATGATCACGTAGCAACCATATACTGGTCACGTGACTGATCATGCAAAGATCACGTAAATGATCATGCACTGTTCACGTGACTGATCATGTACTGATCACGTGACTGATCATGCACTGATCACGTGGCTATCATGCTCTGCTCACGTGGCTGATCATGCAACGATCACGTAGCAACCATGTACTGGTCACGTGACTGATCATGCACTGATCACGTAATTGATCCTGCACTGATCACGTGGCTCATCATGCACTGATCACGTGGCTGATCACACATGTATCACGTGACTGATCATGCACTGATCACGTGGCTCTCATGCACTGATCACGTGGCTGTCATGCACTGATCACGTGGATATCATGCACTGATCACGTGGCTGATCACACACGTATCACATGACTGATCATGCACTGATCACGTGGCTATCATGCACTGATCACGTGGCTATCATGCACTGATCACGTGGCTGATCATGCAATGATCACGTAGCTACCATGTACTGGTCACGTGACTGATCATGCACTGATCACGTAATTGATCATGCACTGATCATGTGGCTGATCATGCACTGATCACGTGGCTGATCATACACTGATCACATACTGATCATGCACTGATCACGTGACTGATCATGCACTGATCACGTGGCTATCATGCACTGATCACTTGGCTGGACATACACTGATCACGTGCCTGATCATGCACTGATCACGTGGCTGATCATGCACTGATCACGTGACTGATCATGCACTGATCACGTGGCTGATCATGCACTGATCACGTGGCTGATCATGCCATGATCACGCAGCTACCATGTACTGGTCACATGACTGATCATGCACTGATCACGTGACTGATCATGCAGTGATCACGTGGCTATCATGAACTACTCACGTGGCTGATCATGCAATGATCATGTAGCTACCATGTACAGGTCACGTGAATGATCATACACCCATCAGGTGACTGATCATGCACTGATCACGTGGCTATCATGCACTGATCACGAGACTGATCATGCACTGTTCACGTCTATATCATGCACTGATCACATGACTGCCCATGCACTGATCACGTGGATGATCATACACTAATCTTGTGACAGATCATGCACTGATCACGTGGCTGATCATGCACTGATACCGTGACTGAGCATGGACTGATCACATGACTATCATGTAGTGATCACGTGACTTAATGGCGCTGATCATGTGACTGATCATGCGCTGATCATGTTTGCTATCATACACTGATCATGTGCCTCTGGAGGCAATAAACAAAGAGCTGAGTAGGCACGAATCAAACAGTCAGCAGGCAATAATCATGGAACTCAGGTGTGAGGAATCATGCTGCTCAGCTGGCAATAATCAAGCAGCTGAGCAGGCAGGAATTACGCAGCACAGCTGGCAATTGTCAAGCAGATGACAGGCAGGAATCGTGCAGCTCAGCTGGCAATTGTCAAGCAGATGAGCAGACAGTAATCACGCAGCTCAGCAGGCCCAGATCACGTGACTGAGCATGCACTGTTCACGTGGCTGATCATACACTGATCACGTGATGATCATGCACTGATCACTTGGATATCATGCACTGATCACGTGGCTGATCATACACTGTTCACGTGTCTGACCATGCACTGATCACGTGGCTGATCATACACTGCTCACGTAACTGATCATGCACTGATCACGTGGCTATCATGCACTGATCACGTGGCTGAACATGCACTGTTCACGTGGCTGATCACACACCTGTCACGTGACATATCATGCACTGATCACGTGGCACTCATGCACTGATCACGTGGCTGATCATACTCTGCTCACGTAACTCATGCACACATCACGTGGCTATCATGCACTGCTCACGTGGCTCGTCATGGAATGATCACGTAGCAACCATATACTGGTCACGTGACTGATCATGCAAAGATCACGTAAATGATCATGCACTGTTCACGTGACTGATCATGTACTGATCACGTGACTGATCATGCACTGATCACGTGGCTATCATGCTCTGCTCACGTGGCTGATCATGCAACGATCACGTAGCAACCATGTACTGGTCACGTGACTGATCATGCACTGATCACGTAATTGATCCTGCACTGATCACGTGGCTCATCATGCACTGATCACGTGGCTGATCACACATGTATCACGTGACTGATCATGCACTGATCACGTGGCTCTCATGCACTGATCACGTGGCTGTCATGCACTGATCACGTGGATATCATGCACTGATCACGTGGCTGATCACACACGTATCACATGACTGATCATGCACTGATCACGTGGCTATCATGCACTGATCACGTGGCTATCATGCACTGATCACGTGGCTGATCAGGCAATGATCACGTAGCTACCATGTACTGGTCACGTGACTGATCATGCACTGATCACGTAATTGATCATGCACTGATCATGTGGCTGATCATGCACTGATCACGTGGCTGATCATACACTGATCACATAACTGATCATGCACTGATCACGTGACTGATCATGCACTGATCACGTGGCTATCATGCACTGATCACTTGGCTGACATACACTGATCACGTGCCTGGTCATGCACTGATCACGTGGCTGATCATGCACTGATCACGTGACTGATCATGCACTGATCACGTGTCTGATCATGCACTGATCACGTGGCTATCATGCACTGCTCACGTGGCTGATCATGCCATGATCACGCAGCTACCATGTACTGGTCACATGACTGATCATGCACTGATCACGTGACTGATCATGCAGTGATCACGTGGCTATCATGCACTACTCACGTGGCTGATCATGCAATGATCATGTAGCTACCATGTACAGGTCACGTGAATGATCATACACCCATCAGGTGACTGATCATGCACTGATCACGTGGCTATCATGCACTGATCACGAGACTGATCATGCACTGTTCACGTCTATATCATGCACTGATCACATGACTGCCCATGCACTGATCACGTGGATGATCATACACTAATCTTGTGACAGATCATGCACTGATCACGTGGCTGATCATGCACTGATACCGTGACTGAGCATGGACTGATCACATGACTATCATGTAGTGATCACGTGACTTAATGGCGCTGATCATGTGACTGATCATGCGCTGATCATGTTTGCTATCATACACTGATCATGTGCCTCTGGAGGCAATAAACAAAGAGCTGAGTAGGCACGAATCAAACAGTCAGCAGGCAATAATCATGGAACTCAGGTGTGAGGAATCATGCTGCTCAGCTGGCAATAATCAAGCAGCTGAGCAGGCAGGAATTACGCAGCACAGCTGGCAATTGTCAAGCAGATGACAGGCAGGAATCGTGCAGCTCAGCTGGCAATTGTCAAGCAGATGAGCAGACAGTAATCACGCAGCTCAGCAGGCCCAGATCACGTGACTGAGCATGCACTGTTCACGTGGCTGATCATACACTGATCACGTGATGATCATGCACTGATCACTTGGATATCATGCACTGATCACGTGGCTGATCATACACTGTTCACGTGTCTGACCATGCACTGATCACGTGGCTGATCATACACTGCTCACGTAACTGATCATGCACTGATCACGTGGCTATCATGCACTGATCACGTGGCTGAACATGCACTGTTCACGTGGCTGATCACACACCTGTCACGTGACATATCATGCACTGATCACGTGGCACTCATGCACTGATCACGTGGCTGATCATACTCTGCTCACGTAACTCATGCACACATCACGTGGCTATCATGCACTGCTCACGTGGCTCGTCATGGAATGATCACGTAGCTACCATATACTGGTCACGTGACTGATCATGCAAAGATCACGTAAATGATCATGCACTGTTCACGTGACTGATCATGTACTGATCACGTGACTGATCATGCACTGATCACGTGGCTATCATGCTCTGCTCACGTGGCTGATCATGCAACGATCACGTAGCAACCATGTACTGGTCACGTGACTGATCATGCACTGATCACGTAATTGATCCTGCACTGATCACGTGGCTCATCATGCACTGATCACGTGGCTGATCACACATGTATCACGTGACTGATCATGCACTGATCACGTGGCTCTCATGCACTGATCACGTGGCTGTCATGCACTGATCACGTGGATATCATGCACTGATCACGTGGCTGATCACACACGTATCACATGACTGATCATGCACTGATCACGTGGCTATCATGCACTGATCACGTGGCTATCATGCACTGATCACGTGGCTGATCATGCAATGATCACGTAGCTACCATGTACTGATCACGTGACTGATCATGCACTGATCACGTAATTGATCATGCACTGATCACGTGGCTGATCATGCACTGATCACGTGGCTGATCACACTGATCACGTGACTGATCATGCACTGATCACGTGGCTATCATGCACTGATCACGTGGCTGATCATGCACTGATCACGTGGCTATCATGCACTGATCACGTGGCTGATCATGCACTGATCACGTGACTGATCATGCACTGATCACGTGGCTATCATGCACTGATCACGTGGCTGATCATGCACTGATCACGTGGCTGATCATGCACTGTCACGTGACTATCATGCACTGATCACGTGGAACTCATGCACTGATCACGTGGCTGATCATACACTGATCACGTAACTCATGCACTGATCACGTGGCTATCATGCACTGCTCACGTGGCTGTCATGCAATGATCACGTAGCAACCATATACTGGTCACGTGACTGATCATGCACTGATCACGTGACTGATCATGCACTGATCACGTGACTGATCATGCACTGATCACGTGACTGATCATGCACTGATCACGTGGCTATCATGCACTGATCACGTGGCTGATCATGCACTGATCACGTAGCAACCATGCACTGATCACGTGACTGATCATGCACTGATCACGTAATTGATCATGCACTGATCACGTGGCTCATCATGCACTGATCACGTGGCTGATCACACATGATCACGTGACTGATCATGCACTGATCACGTGGCTCATGCACTGATCACGTGGCTGATCATGCACTGATCACGTGGCTATCATGCACTGATCACGTGGCTATCATGCACTGATCACGTGGCTGATCATGCACTGATCACGTAGCTACCATGTACTGGTCACGTGACTGATCATGCACTGATCACGTAATTGATCATGCACTGATCACGTGGCTGATCATGCACTGATCACGTGGCTGATCATGCACTGATCACGTGACTGATCATGCACTGATCACGTGACTGATCATGCACTGATCACGTGGCTGATCATGCACTGATCACGTGGCTGATCATGCACTGATCACGTGACTGATCATGCACTGATCACGTGACTGATCATGCACTGATCACGTGGCTATCATGCACTGCTCACGTGGCTGATCATGCATGATCACGCAGCTACCATGTACTGGTCACATGACTGATCATGCACTGATCACGTGACTGATCATGCAGTGATCACGTGGCTATCATGCACTACTCACGTGGCTGATCATGCAATGATCATGTAGCTACCATGTACAGGTCACGTGAATGATCATACACCCATCAGGTGACTGATCATGCACTGATCACGTGGCTATCATGCACTGATCACGAGACTGATCATGCACTGATCACGTCTATATCATGCACTGATCACATGACTGCCCATGCACTGATCACGTGGATGATCATACACTAATCATGTGACAGATCATGCACTGATCACGTGGCTGATCATGCACTGATACCGTGACTGAGCATGGACTGATCACATGACTATCATGTAGTGATCACGTGACTTAATGGCGCTGATCATGTGACTGATCATGCGCTGATCATGTTTGCTATCATACACTGATCATGTGCCTCTGGAGGCAATAAACAAAGAGCTGAGTAGGCACGAATCAAACAGTCAGCAGGCAATAATCATGGAACTCAGGTGTGAGGAATCATGCTGCTCAGCTGGCAATAATCAAGCAGCTGAGCAGGCAGGAATTACGCAGCACAGCTGGCAATTGTCAAGCAGATGACAGGCAGGAATCGTGCAGCTCAGCTGGCAATTGTCAAGCAGATGAGCAGACAGTAATCACGCAGCTCAGCAGGCCCAGATCACGTGACTGAGCATGCACTGTTCACGTGGCTGATCATACACTGATCACGTGATGATCATGCACTGATCACTTGGATATCATGCACTGATCACGTGGCTGATCATACACTGTTCACGTGTCTGACCATGCACTGATCACGTGGCTGATCATACACTGCTCACGTAACTGATCATGCACTGATCACGTGGCTATCATGCACTGATCACGTGGCTGAACATGCACTGTTCACGTGGCTGATCACACACCTGTCACGTGACATATCATGCACTGATCACGTGGCACTCATGCACTGATCACGTGGCTGATCATACTCTGCTCACGTAACTCATGCACACATCACGTGGCTATCATGCACTGCTCACGTGGCTCGTCATGGAATGATCACGTAGCTACCATATACTGGTCACGTGACTGATCATGCACAGATCACGTAAATGATCATGCACTGTTCACGTGACTGATCATGTACTGATCACGTGACTGATCATGCACTGATCACGTGGCTATCATGCTCTGCTCACGTGGCTGATCATGCAACGATCACGTAGCAACCATGTACTGGTCACGTGACTGATCATGCACTGATCACGTAATTGATCCTGCACTGATCACGTGGCTCATCATGCACTGATCACGTGGCTGATCACACATGTATCACGTGACTGATCATGCACTGATCACGTGGCTCATGCACTGATCACGTGGCTGTCATGCACTGATCACGTGGATATCATGCACTGATCACGTGGCTGATCATACACTGATCACGTGACTGATCATGCACTGATCACGTGGCTATCATGCACTGATCACGTGGCTGATCATGCACTGATCACGTGGCTGATCACACTGTCACGTGACTATCATGCACTGATCACGTGGCACTCATGCACTGATCACGTGGCTGATCATACACTGATCACGTAACTCATGCACACATCACGTGGCTATCATGCACTGATCACGTGGCTGTCATGCAATGATCACGTAACCATATACTGGTCACGTGACTGATCATGCACTGATCACGTAAATGATCATGCACTGATCACGTGACTGATCATGCACTGATCACGTGACTGATCATGCACTGATCACGTGGCTATCATGCACTGCTCACGTGGCTGATCATGCAACGATCACGTAGCAACCATGTACTGGTCACGTGACTGATCATGCACTGATCACGTAATGATCATGCACTGATCACGTGGCTCATCATGCACTGATCACGTGGCTGATCACACATGTATCACGTGACTGATCATGCACTGATCACGTGGCTCTCATGCACTGATCACGTGGCTGTCATGCACTGATCACGTGGATATCATGCACTGATCACGTGGCTGATCACACACGTATCACATGACTGATCATGCACTGATCACGTGGCTATCATGCACTGATCACGTGGCTATCATGCACTGATCACGTGGCTGATCAGCAATGATCACGTAGCTACCATGTACTGGTCACGTGACTGATCATGCACTGATCACGTAATTGATCATGCACTGATCACGTGGCTGATCATGCACTGATCACGTGGCTGATCATGCACTGATCACGTGACTGATCATGCACTGATCACGTGACTGATCATGCACTGATCACGTGGCTATCATGCACTGATCACGTGGCTGATCACACTGATCACGTGCCTGATCATGCACTGATCACGTGGCTGATCATGCACTGATCACGTGACTGATCATGCACTGATCACGTGGCTGATCATGCACTGATCACGTGACTGATCATGCACTGATCACGTGACTGATCATGCACTGATCACGTGGCTATCATGCACTGATCACGTGGCTGATCATGCATGATCACGTAGCTACCATGCACTGATCACGTGACTGATCATGCACTGATCACGTGACTGATCATGCACTGATCACGTCTATATCATGCACTGATCACATGACTGCCCATGCACTGATCACGTGGATGATCATACACTAATCATGTGACAGATCATGCACTGATCACGTGGCTGATCATGCACTGATACCGTGACTGAGCATGGACTGATCACATGACTATCATGTAGTGATCACGTGACTTAATGGCGCTGATCATGTGACTGATCATGCGCTGATCATGTTTGCTATCATACACTGATCATGTGCCTCTGGAGGCAATAAACAAAGAGCTGAGTAGGCACGAATCAAACAGTCAGCAGGCAATAATCATGGAACTCAGGTGTGAGGAATCATGCTGCTCAGCTGGCAATAATCAAGCAGCTGAGCAGGCAGGAATTACGCAGCACAGCTGGCAATTGTCAAGCAGATGACAGGCAGGAATCGTGCAGCTCAGCTGGCAATTGTCAAGCAGATGAGCAGACAGTAATCACGCAGCTCAGCAGGCCCAGATCACGTGACTGAGCATGCACTGTTCACGTGGCTGATCATACACTGATCACGTGATGATCATGCACTGATCACTTGGATATCATGCACTGATCACGTGGCTGATCATACACTGTTCACGTGTCTGACCATGCACTGATCACGTGGCTGATCATACACTGCTCACGTAACTGATCATGCACTGATCACGTGGCTATCATGCACTGATCACGTGGCTGAACATGCACTGTTCACGTGGCTGATCACACACCTGTCACGTGACATATCATGCACTGATCACGTGGCACTCATGCACTGATCACGTGGCTGATCATACTCTGCTCACGTAACTCATGCACACATCACGTGGCTATCATGCACTGCTCACGTGGCTCGTCATGGAATGATCACGTAGCAACCATATACTGGTCACGTGACTGATCATGCAAAGATCACGTAAATGATCATGCACTGTTCACGTGACTGATCATGTACTGATCACGTGACTGATCATGCACTGATCACGTGGCTATCATGCTCTGCTCACGTGGCTGATCATGCAACGATCACGTAGCAACCATGTACTGGTCACGTGACTGATCATGCACTGATCACGTAATTGATCCTGCACTGATCACGTGGCTCATCATGCACTGATCACGTGGCTGATCACACATGTATCACGTGACTGATCATGCACTGATCACGTGGCTCTCATGCACTGATCACGTGGCTGTCATGCACTGATCACGTGGATATCATGCACTGATCACGTGGCTGATCACACACGTATCACATGACTGATCATGCACTGATCACGTGGCTATCATGCACTGATCACGTGGCTATCATGCACTGATCACGTGGCTGATCAGCAATGATCACGTAGCTACCATGTACTGGTCACGTGACTGATCATGCACTGATCACGTAATTGATCATGCACTGATCACGTGGCTGATCATGCACTGATCACGTGGCTGATCATGCACTGATCACGTGACTGATCATGCACTGATCACGTGACTGATCATGCACTGATCACGTGGCTATCATGCACTGATCACGTGGCTATCATGCACTGATCACGTGGCTGATCATGCACTGATCACGTAGCTACCATGCACTGATCACGTGACTGATCATGCACTGATCACGTTGATCATGCACTGATCACGTGGCTGATCATGCACTGATCACGTGGCTGATCATGCACTGATCACGTGACTGATCATGCACTGATCACGTGACTGATCATGCACTGATCACGTGGCTGATCATGCACTGATACCGTGACTGAGCATGGACTGATCACATGACTATCATGTAGTGATCACGTGACTTAATGGCGCTGATCATGTGACTGATCATGCACTGATCATGTTTGCTATCATACACTGATCATGTGCCTCTGGAGGCAATAAACAAAGAGCTGAGTAGGCACGAATCAAACAGTCAGCAGGCAATAATCATGGAACTCAGGTGTGAGGAATCATGCTGCTCAGCTGGCAATAATCAAGCAGCTGAGCAGGCAGGAATTACGCAGCACAGCTGGCAATTGTCAAGCAGATGACAGGCAGGAATCGTGCAGCTCAGCTGGCAATTGTCAAGCAGATGAGCAGACAGTAATCACGCAGCTCAGCAGGCCCTGATCACGTGACTGAGCATGCACTGTTCACGTGGCTGATCATACACTGATCACGTGATGATCATGCACTGATCACTTGGATATCATGCACTGATCACGTGGCTGATCATACACTGATCACGTGACTGATCATGCACTGATCACGTGGCTGATCATGCACTGATCACGTGACTGATCATGCACTGATCACATGACTATCATGCACTGATCACGTGACTTAATGGCACTGATCATGTGACTGATCATGCACTGATCATGTTTGCTATCATACACTGATCATGTGCCTCTGGAGGCAATAAACAAAGAGCTGAGTAGGCACGAATCAAACAGTCAGCAGGCAATAATCATGGAACACAGGTGTGAGGAATCATGCTGCTCAGCTGGCAATAATCAAGCAGCTGATCAGGCAGGAATTACGCAGCACAGCTGGCAATTGTCAAGCAGATGACAGGCAGGAATCGTGCAGCTCAGCTGGCAATTGTCAAGCAGATGAGCAGACAGTAATCACGCAGCTCAGCAGGCCCTGATCACGTGACTGAGCATGCACTGATCACGTGGCTGATCATACACTGATCACGTGATGATCATGCACTGATCACGTGGATATCATGCACTGATCACGTGGCTGATCATACACTGATCACGTGTCTGATCATGCACTGATCACGTGGCTGATCATGCACTGATCACGTGACTGATCATGCACTGATCACGTGGCTATCATGCACTGATCACGTGGCTGATCATGCACTGATCACGTGGCTGATCACACACTGTCACGTGACTATCATGCACTGATCACGTGGCACTCATGCACTGATCACGTGGCTGATCATGCACTGATCACGTGGCTATCATGCACTGATCACGTGGCTGATCATGCACTGATCACGTAGCTACCATGCACTGGTCACGTGACTGATCATGCACTGATCACGTGATGATCATGCACTGATCACGTGGCTGATCATGCACTGATCACGTGGCTGATCATGCACTGATCACGTGACTGATCATGCACTGATCACGTGGCTATCATGCACTGATCACGTGGCTGATCATGCACTGATCACGTGGCTATCATGCACTGATCACGTGGCTGATCATGCACTGATCACGTAACTGATCATGCACTGATCACGTGGCTATCATGCACTGATCACGTGGCTGATCATGCACTGATCACGTGGCTGATCACACACTGTCACGTGACTATCATGCACTGATCACGTGGCACTCATGCACTGATCACGTGGCTGATCATACACTGATCACGTAACTCATGCACATCACGTGGCTATCATGCACTGATCACGTGGCTGTCATGCAATGATCACGTAGCAACCATATACTGATCACGTGACTGATCATGCACTGATCACGTAAATGATCATGCACTGATCACGTGACTGATCATGCACTGATCACGTGACTGATCATGCACTGATCACGTGGCTATCATGCACTGCTCACGTGGCTGATCATGCACTGATCACGTAGCAACCATGTACTGATCACGTGACTGATCATGCACTGATCACGTAATTGATCATGCACTGATCACGTGGCTCATCATGCACTGATCACGTGGCTGATCACACATGATCACGTGACTGATCATGCACTGATCACGTGGCTCTCATGCACTGATCACGTGGCTGATCATGCACTGATCACGTGGCTGATCATGCACTGATCACGTGGCTATCATGCACTGATCACGTGGCTGATCATGCACTGATCACGTAGCTACCATGCACTGATCACGTGACTGATCATGCACTGATCACGTAATTGATCATGCACTGATCACGTGGCTGATCATGCACTGATCACGTGGCTGATCATGCACTGATCACGTGACTGATCATGCACTGATCACGTGACTGATCATGCACTGATCACGTGGCTGATCATGCACTGATCACGTGGCTGATCATGCACTGATCACGTGACTGATCATGCACTGATCACGTGTCTGATCATGCACTGATCACGTGGCTATCATGCACTGCTCACGTGGCTGATCATGCCATGATCACGCAGCTACCATGTACTGGTCACATGACTGATCATGCACTGATCACGTGACTGATCATGCAGTGATCACGTGGCTATCATGCACTACTCACGTGGCTGATCATGCAATGATCATGTAGCTACCATGTACAGGTCACGTGAATGATCATACACCCATCAGGTGACTGATCATGCACTGATCACGTGGCTATCATGCACTGATCACGAGACTGATCATGCACTGATCACGTCTATATCATGCACTGATCACATGACTGCCCATGCACTGATCACGTGGATGATCATACACTAATCATGTGACAGATCATGCACTGATCACGTGGCTGATCATGCACTGATACCGTGACTGAGCATGGACTGATCACATGACTATCATGTAGTGATCACGTGACTTAATGGCGCTGATCATGTGACTGATCATGCGCTGATCATGTTTGCTATCATACACTGATCATGTGCCTCTGGAGGCAATAAACAAAGAGCTGAGTAGGCACGAATCAAACAGTCAGCAGGCAATAATCATGGAACTCAGGTGTGAGGAATCATGCTGCTCAGCTGGCAATAATCAAGCAGCTGAGCAGGCAGGAATTACGCAGCACAGCTGGCAATTGTCAAGCAGATGACAGGCAGGAATCGTGCAGCTCAGCTGGCAATTGTCAAGCAGATGAGCAGACAGTAATCACGCAGCTCAGCAGGCCCAGATCACGTGACTGAGCATGCACTGTTCACGTGGCTGATCATACACTGATCACGTGATGATCATGCACTGATCACTTGGATATCATGCACTGATCACGTGGCTGATCATACACTGTTCACGTGTCTGACCATGCACTGATCACGTGGCTGATCATACACTGCTCACGTAACTGATCATGCACTGATCACGTGGCTATCATGCACTGATCACGTGGCTGAACATGCACTGTTCACGTGGCTGATCACACACCTGTCACGTGACATATCATGCACTGATCACGTGGCACTCATGCACTGATCACGTGGCTGATCATACTCTGCTCACGTAACTCATGCACACATCACGTGGCTATCATGCACTGCTCACGTGGCTCGTCATGGAATGATCACGTAGCTACCATATACTGGTCACGTGACTGATCATGCACAGATCACGTAAATGATCATGCACTGTTCACGTGACTGATCATGTACTGATCACGTGACTGATCATGCACTGATCACGTGGCTATCATGCTCTGCTCACGTGGCTGATCATGCAACGATCACGTAGCAACCATGTACTGGTCACGTGACTGATCATGCACTGATCACGTAATTGATCCTGCACTGATCACGTGGCTCATCATGCACTGATCACGTGGCTGATCACACATGTATCACGTGACTGATCATGCACTGATCACGTGGCTCTCATGCACTGATCACGTGGCTGTCATGCACTGATCACGTGGATATCATGCACTGATCACGTGGCTGATCATACACTGATCACGTGACTGATCATGCACTGATCACGTGGCTATCATGCACTGATCACGTGGCTGATCATGCACTGATCACGTGGCTGATCACACACTGTCACGTGACTATCATGCACTGATCACGTGGCACTCATGCACTGATCACGTGGCTGATCATACACTGATCACGTAACTCATGCACACATCACGTGGCTATCATGCACTGATCACGTGGCTGTCATGCAATGATCACGTAGCAACCATATACTGGTCACGTGACTGATCATGCACTGATCACGTAAATGATCATGCACTGATCACGTGACTGATCATGCACTGATCACGTGACTGATCATGCACTGATCACGTGGCTATCATGCACTGCTCACGTGGCTGATCATGCACGATCACGTAGCAACCATGTACTGGTCACGTGACTGATCATGCACTGATCACGTAATGATCATGCACTGATCACGTGGCTCATCATGCACTGATCACGTGGCTGATCACACATGTATCACGTGACTGATCATGCACTGATCACGTGGCTCTCATGCACTGATCACGTGGCTGTCATGCACTGATCACGTGGATATCATGCACTGATCACGTGGCTGATCACACACGTATCACATGACTGATCATGCACTGATCACGTGGCTATCATGCACTGATCACGTGGCTATCATGCACTGATCACGTGGCTGATCAGCAATGATCACGTAGCTACCATGTACTGGTCACGTGACTGATCATGCACTGATCACGTAATTGATCATGCACTGATCACGTGGCTGATCATGCACTGATCACGTGGCTGATCATGCACTGATCACGTGACTGATCATGCACTGATCACGTGACTGATCATGCACTGATCACGTGGCTATCATGCACTGATCACGTGGCTGACATGCACTGATCACGTGCCTGATCATGCACTGATCACGTGGCTGATCATGCACTGATCACGTGACTGATCATGCACTGATCACGTGGCTGATCATGCACTGATCACGTGACTGATCATGCACTGATCACGTGACTGATCATGCACTGATCACGTGGCTATCATGCACTGCTCACGTGGCTGATCATGCATGATCACGTAGCTACCATGTACTGATCACGTGACTGATCATGCACTGATCACGTGACTGATCATGCACTGATCACGTCTATATCATGCACTGATCACATGACTGCCCATGCACTGATCACGTGGATGATCATACACTAATCTTGTGACAGATCATGCACTGATCACGTGGCTGATCATGCACTGATACCGTGACTGAGCATGGACTGATCACATGACTATCATGTAGTGATCACGTGACTTAATGGCGCTGATCATGTGACTGATCATGCGCTGATCATGTTTGCTATCATACACTGATCATGTGCCTCTGGAGGCAATAAACAAAGAGCTGAGTAGGCACGAATCAAACAGTCAGCAGGCAATAATCATGGAACTCAGGTGTGAGGAATCATGCTGCTCAGCTGGCAATAATCAAGCAGCTGAGCAGGCAGGAATTACGCAGCACAGCTGGCAATTGTCAAGCAGATGACAGGCAGGAATCGTGCAGCTCAGCTGGCAATTGTCAAGCAGATGAGCAGACAGTAATCACGCAGCTCAGCAGGCCCAGATCACGTGACTGAGCATGCACTGTTCACGTGGCTGATCATACACTGATCACGTGATGATCATGCACTGATCACTTGGATATCATGCACTGATCACGTGGCTGATCATACACTGTTCACGTGTCTGACCATGCACTGATCACGTGGCTGATCATACACTGCTCACGTAACTGATCATGCACTGATCACGTGGCTATCATGCACTGATCACGTGGCTGAACATGCACTGTTCACGTGGCTGATCACACACCTGTCACGTGACATATCATGCACTGATCACGTGGCACTCATGCACTGATCACGTGGCTGATCATACTCTGCTCACGTAACTCATGCACACATCACGTGGCTATCATGCACTGCTCACGTGGCTCGTCATGGAATGATCACGTAGCAACCATATACTGGTCACGTGACTGATCATGCAAAGATCACGTAAATGATCATGCACTGTTCACGTGACTGATCATGTACTGATCACGTGACTGATCATGCACTGATCACGTGGCTATCATGCTCTGCTCACGTGGCTGATCATGCAACGATCACGTAGCAACCATGTACTGGTCACGTGACTGATCATGCACTGATCACGTAATTGATCCTGCACTGATCACGTGGCTCATCATGCACTGATCACGTGGCTGATCACACATGTATCACGTGACTGATCATGCACTGATCACGTGGCTCTCATGCACTGATCACGTGGATATGATGCACTGATCACGTGGCTGATCACACACGTCACATGACTGATCATGCACTGATCACGTGGCTATCATGCACTGATCACGTGGCTGATCATGCACTGATCACGTGGCTGATCATGCACTGATCACGTGACTGATCATGCACTGATCACGTGACTGATCATGCACTGATCACGTGGCTATCATGCACTGATCACGTGGCTGATCATGCACTGATCACGTGACTGATCATGCACTGATCACGTGGCTATCATGCACTGCTCACGTGGCTGATCATGCCATGATCACGCAGCTACCATGTACTGGTCACATGACTGATCATGCACTGATCACGTGACTGATCATGCAGTGATCACGTGGCTATCATGCACTACTCACGTGGCTGATCATGCAATGATCATGTAGCTACCATGTACAGGTCACGTGAATGATCATACACCCATCAGGTGACTGATCATGCACTGATCACGTGGCTATCATGCACTGATCACGAGACTGATCATGCACTGATCACGTCTATATCATGCACTGATCACATGACTGCCCATGCACTGATCACGTGGATGATCATACACTAATCTTGTGACAGATCATGCACTGATCACGTGGCTGATCATGCACTGATACCGTGACTGAGCATGGACTGATCACATGACTATCATGTAGTGATCACGTGACTTAATGGCGCTGATCATGTGACTGATCATGCGCTGATCATGTTTGCTATCATACACTGATCATGTGCCTCTGGAGGCAATAAACAAAGAGCTGAGTAGGCACGAATCAAACAGTCAGCAGGCAATAATCATGGAACTCAGGTGTGAGGAATCATGCTGCTCAGCTGGCAATAATCAAGCAGCTGAGCAGGCAGGAATTACGCAGCACAGCTGGCAATTGTCAAGCAGATGACAGGCAGGAATCGTGCAGCTCAGCTGGCAATTGTCAAGCAGATGAGCAGACAGTAATCACGCAGCTCAGCAGGCCCAGATCACGTGACTGAGCATGCACTGTTCACGTGGCTGATCATACACTGATCACGTGATGATCATGCACTGATCACTTGGATATCATGCACTGATCACGTGGCTGATCATACACTGTTCACGTGTCTGACCATGCACTGATCACGTGGCTGATCATACACTGCTCACGTAACTGATCATGCACTGATCACGTGGCTATCATGCACTGATCACGTGGCTGAACATGCACTGTTCACGTGGCTGATCACACACCTGTCACGTGACATATCATGCACTGATCACGTGGCACTCATGCACTGATCACGTGGCTGATCATACTCTGCTCACGTAACTCATGCACACATCACGTGGCTATCATGCACTGCTCACGTGGCTCGTCATGGAATGATCACGTAGCAACCATATACTGGTCACGTGACTGATCATGCAAAGATCACGTAAATGATCATGCACTGTTCACGTGACTGATCATGTACTGATCACGTGACTGATCATGCACTGATCACGTGGCTATCATGCTCTGCTCACGTGGCTGATCATGCAACGATCACGTAGCAACCATGTACTGGTCACGTGACTGATCATGCACTGATCACGTAATTGATCCTGCACTGATCACGTGGCTCATCATGCACTGATCACGTGGCTGATCACACATGTATCACGTGACTGATCATGCACTGATCACGTGGCTCTCATGCACTGATCACGTGGCTGTCATGCACTGATCACGTGGATATCATGCACTGATCACGTGGCTGATCACACACGTATCACATGACTGATCATGCACTGATCACGTGGCTATCATGCACTGATCACGTGGCTATCATGCACTGATCACGTGGCTGATCAGCAATGATCACGTAGCTACCATGTACTGGTCACGTGACTGATCATGCACTGATCACGTAATTGATCATGCACTGATCACGTGGCTGATCATGCACTGATCACGTGGCTGATCATGCACTGATCACGTAACTGATCATGCACTGATCACGTGACTGATCATGCACTGATCACGTGGCTATCATGCACTGATCACGTGGCTATCATGCACTGATCACGTGGCTGATCATGCAATGATCACGTAGCTACCATGTACT